>NC_090656.1:160533762-160833762 GCF_040937935.1 Hyperolius riggenbachi | reverse complement strand
GACTTAGGCGACTTCTCTTCTCAGTGACAATGCCTCCAGCTGTGCTAAAGGTATTTTCTGACAGGACGCTTGAGGCAGGGCAAGACAGAAGTTGGATGGCAAATTGTGACAGCTCTGGCCACAGGTCAAGCCTGCGCACCCAGTAGTCCAAGGGTTCATCGCTGCTCACAGTGTCTACATCCACACTTAAGGCCAGGTAGTCGGCTACATGCCAGTCGAGGCATTGGTGGAGGGTAGATCCAGAAGCGCTAAGGCGAGGCGTTGGACTAAAGAATGTCCGCATGTCTGACATCACCATGAGATCGCTGGAGCGTCCTGTCCTTGCCTGTGTGGACATGGGAGATGGATTACTGGCAGTGGTACCTTTATTGCGTTGTGCTGTGATATCACCCTTAAACGCATTGTAAAGAATAGTTGCCAGCTTGTTCTGCAAGTGCTGCATTCTTTCTGCCTTCTGGTGATTTGGAAACATCTCTACCACTTTGTGCCTATACCGAGGGTCTAGTAGCGTGGCCACCCAGTACAGCTCATTCCCCTTGAGTTTTTTTATATGGGGGTCCCTCAACAGGCTGGACAGCATGAAAGATGCCATCTGCACAAAGTTGGATGCAGATGTACTATCCATCTCCTCTTGCTCTTCCTCAATGATGTCAGCTAAGTTCTCCTCCTCCCCCAGCCACGAACAATACCACAGGAAAGTTGAGCAGCACAAGCCCCCTGTGACACCTGCTGCGGTTGTTCTTTTGCCTCATTCTCCCCCTCCAAAACAACACCTTCCTCATCATCTGACTCCTCTTCCCCACACGACTCTTCCTGCTCCTCCTCCTCTTCCCCCCTCTGTGCTGCCGCAGGTGTTGAGGAATCATCTGCTTCTGCTGAGAATTGATACCACAACTCTTCCTCCCGTTCCTGTTCCTGTTCACGCTCCTCCACAGCTTGATCCACCACTCTACACACGGCACGCTCCAGGAAGAAGGCATATGGGATCAAGTCGCTGATGGCGGCTTCACTGCAACTCACCAGGTTTGTCACCTCCTCAAACGGACGCATGAGCCCGCAGGCATTTCGCATCAGTGTCCTGTACTTTGGCCAGAAAATCCCCATCTACCCAGACTGTGTCCTTTGACTGTAGTTGCAGAGATACTGTTTGACGGCTTTCTCCTGTTGTAGCAGGCGGTCGAACATCAGTAGGGTTGAATTCCAGCGAGTCGAGCTATTGCAAATCAAGCGTCTCACTAGCAAGTTGTTTCTCCGCTGAATATCGGCAAAGCGTGCCATGGTCGTGTAAGACCACCTGAATATGCCCACACACCTTCCTGGACTGCTTTCGAACATCCTGTAAGCCTGGGTACTTAGAAACAAATCTCTGTATTACGAGATTGAGCACATGTGACATGCAGGGTACATGTGTCAACTTTCTCAAATTCAAAGCCGAAATGAGATTGCTGCTATTGTCACACACCACGTTGCCGATCTCCAGTTGGTGCGGGGTCAGCCACTGATCAACCTGTTTGTTCAGAGCAGCCAGGAGAGCTGCTCCAGTGTGACTCTCCTCTTTGAGGCAAGACATGTCTAAGATGGAGTGACACCATCGTACCTGGCATGCAGCATAGGCCCTGGGGAGCTGGGGCTGTGTAGCTGGAGAGGAGATCGCAGCACCAGTAGAGTTGCGCTGCCACCCAGCCAAGGAGGAGGACGACAGCGAAGAGGATCTAGCAGGAGGAGGTGGCAGCAGGCCTGCCTGCAAGCCGTGGAGGTGTCACAAGTAGGTCCGCTGCACAGCCACGTACTCTCTGCTTGTCAGCGGTCACCAGGTTGACCCAATGGGCTGTGTAAGTAATGTACCTGCCCTGACCGTGCTTGGCAGACCAGACATCCGTGGTCAGATGGACCCTTGACCCAACGCTGTGTGCCAGAGATGACACCACTTGCCTCTCAACTTCATGGTACAGTTTGGGTATCGCCTTTTTAGAGAAATAATTGCGGCCTGGTATCTTCCACTGTGGTGTCCCAATGGCCACAAATTTACGGAAGGCCTCAGAGTCCAGCTGGCGAGCTAACAGTTTTGCCAAGCCAGCTGTCAGATGCCGGGCAAGGGGGTGACTGGCAGACATTGGCTTCTTCCGCTCAAACATTTCTCTCATGGACACCTGACTGCTGCTGTGGGCAGAGGAGCAGGAACCGCTCGAGGAGAGAGGTGGAGTGGAGGAGGGTGGCTGTGATTGTGAAGGTGCAAAGGAAGAAAGCGGCTGAAGATGCTGCACCTGAAGTAGGAAGAGGAGAAGGAGGGTGGCTTTTCTTTTGTGTGCTGCTTTTCCTCTGGTGCTCTTCCCATTGCAGTTTGTGCCTTTTCTCCATGTGCCTTTGTAAGGCAGTTGTCCCTACGTGGATGTTAGCCTTTCCTCGGCTCAATTTTTGGAGGCAGAGAGAACAGATGGCATTGCTCTGATCTAAGGCAGACACACTAAAAAATGTTGGGAGTTGATGGGACGTGCCTTCTTCTGAGCACTGGTCCAGGGCCGCACGAAATCACATCAGCACGACCTCCTCTGGGTCTTCCTCTGCCTCTACCTGTTTTGTCCATATCGGGGGGATGAAGTGAAAGGTATGCACTGACTTGCCTAATACAATGTGCAGTCACACAGGTGCAGTTAACAGGTATGCACGGAGTGGTATATCACACTGCATGCGCTCACATAGGTAGGTGGGTGCACTGAATAACAGGTAGGTATATGCAGTGATGGGTATTACAAATGTGCACCTGTCACACACACGTACCGTGAACAGGTACAGTGACTGGCGGTATTAATTAGCACACTGCGTGTGCTCACATAGGTAGGTGGGTGCACTGAACAACAGGTAGGTATATGCAGTGCTGCTGGGTATTACAAATGTGCACCTGTCTCACACACACACACACGTACCGTGAACAGGTGCAATGACTGTTGGTATTAACAATGCATGTAGGTAGGTAGGTGGACTGAACAGTGAACAGGTGCAGTAATTGGGATTACAAATGTGCAGCTGCCTGTCCCACACACAGGTAGTCGCTGAATGTGCTGGGCTGGGCAGTGGCACAGTAGGAATTAAGGTGCCAAAGGCCAGCTGCCACTGACTGATAGGGCTGTATATGCAAGTGTCAGTAGAACACAAAAAAAAAATGGATCACAAGAACAACATTAGCTCTCAAAAGAGCTGTTGAGGGGTGCTTTTTTATCAATAAGAATCAGCAAGGAGCAAGCTTTCCCTAACGTCTCTGCAGCAACCTCTCCCTTCTCTAATTACTGCAGGCACACGAGTGAGTCCAATGTCTGATGCTGCCTGCCTTTTATAAGGGGGGTGGGGCTCCAGGATGGAGTGTAGCCTGATTGGCTACAATGTGCCTGCTGACTGTTATGTAGAGGGTCAAAGTTGAGCCTAATGATGCACTATGGGGGTGAATCAAACTTCCGCAAAAGTTTGTGGTTCTCCGCACCTTGGAAGTTTGCCGGGAACCGTTCGCCGGCAAACCGTTCGGGCCATCTCTAGTAGCTAGAACCAGCCCTGCTGTTATCATTGTGTAATGAACATATGCTATTGTTGCATGACTGTGTGTTCAGATTCAGAATCAGAGTCATTTAGAGTCATTTAATTTGCCAAGCATGACAGGGTTATGTCCGGAATTGGGTTTGGCACAATACATAGCTTAAGAAGAAGACATATACAGGTGGATAGGTGCTGGTGCACAAGCATGCAGTAACAACGGAGAACAACTGGTGCAGCACTTTGCATTCAGCATAAAAGTGTAAGAACTTTAAAAACATTAAGACATACAGGGATATGTGAGGGAGCAGGCTGGTGTTGTACTTTGTTCTCTGTTTGAACTCGATGGACTTATGTCTTTTTTCAACTGAAATAACTATGTAACTATGTAACTAAGTCCAATTGTGACAATAAGATGGTCGATTGTGACAATGAGATGGTTGATCAGTTAAGACTTGTAGACCAGTTGACTTGATAGCCATGACATAGCCACAGCCTCAGCTCGTTGTAGCGGGGTGCTCTGATATAGGAGCATATGGAAAGAATTTAAGAGGCTGATGGCAGTGTTGGGAGAATAGTAAAAGTGAGAAATGAATCTCTGCGAAAACATTAGTATTGATGTGACACAACACAGATTCTGAGGATCTATGTGCTATGAAAAACGCATATGCGATTCTGCCTAGCTTGTTCCTACCCTTAATTTTCATGAGATAAAGGTTTGTACAATTACGGTAACCTGTTTATTGGCCCAAAGCATCACGTGTTATTTGGAAACTAACCATACCTATGTTTTTTTTTACAATTAAAGAGATTAAATGGTTTTCCACCGTTGCTATATTTATGCTGGAGCAACAGTTCCACAGTATGTGCCTTTAATTGGCTGAGAAGCCGTTTCCTGAAGCCCTATATAAGCCAGGTATTGCCTGGTTTCTGAGTGCATCATAATTCACTCTTTATTCATTTTTTATTTGGAAATTAATTTTAATTACAATTAACAAAATATATGACTGACCTTGAAATTCCAGACAATCCATCTGACATTTTTTTATTTCTGTTTTTAGCATGAACTTGATCACTTGCCTTTGAAACAGGGACAAATCTTCCACACTGTGGCTGCTCCTTCTCTATTATATTGTCCAAGAGCTAACTCCATGTAGAACAGTGGCATTCCAGCAATTATTAGGAATAGTGTGTATGGAATTAAAAACGCACCTGGGGGAAAAAAAAGAGAAAATGGGGAGAGAGTGTTGTATGAACCATTAGACATTCCTGCAAAGCCTTTTACTGAATGTAGCTTTTCCAATATTTAAGAACAATTTTAGACAAATATAAACAATAATGCTATCATAAATAACATTTAACGTGACATTATTGCTGTATAAATTTTGGATTACAGATGCTGAGTAATCCTCAGAAAGGAGACCACAGCTTTGAGGACGGTTGAACACCTAATATAAGCAGTGCAATGTGGTACAGAAAAAGTCTTAATATGACACATAGAAATGTCGCCATACACATCAACTTTGTGTTACCAGATCGGAAATGTCAAGAGTAAGGGCTCATTCACACTAGGGACATTTTTGAGATTTTTTAAACGCTGGAAATTTTCAAATTCACCCTGAAAGCGCTTGTGCAATGATTGTCTATGACAAAGTTCACATCTGAATGGTTTGTTTCCAATCTGCTCAGATAAGTGGTGCATGGGTTATTTTTGAGGCGCAGCTATAGAAAAAACGTAAGACGCTCACAAAATCGCTTTGTGCAGTGACTGCATGAGAGTTAAGAATAAATACGTTGTATTTATTATTTTCTGGGTCAAAGAGTTCACTTCCTGACTTGTGTCAGGGAGTGAATTAAAAAAAATGCTCAGAAAAGCACTTTTAACAAAACCATATAGCCCTCCCAAGCGTCGGAAGAGGGAAAAAAAAATCTCTAAAAAAGGCCAATGCAGATGGACACGCAAGTGAATCGCAATGTGAACGAGGATTCAGTGGCCACACAAACAAACATAAGTCTGTATCCCAGCGATCGCGTATATCTAATCTCTTGCCGCTAGTAAAGAAATCTAGAGCGCCCGCCGACCAATCAGCACAAACTGCGTCAAATGAAGAGTTTTACACATAACCGCCCACTACATTTCTATGTGTCATATTAAGACTTTTATTTTTTAACTCTGTTGACCAATAGCAGATGGTTTGTGGACATGGGGGGAGGGGGGGGGGTTGCATATTAAGTAGCAGTTCCTCATCAGGTCCACTAATTTACAGCCTTTTCCTGATTGGATGATGTGGTGTATATACATATGTGTGAATTAAACTTTGGCCTCATTTCACTAAGCTTATCCCCTGTCTTTAATAAAGTTTCTAGCGTCATCACCATGGTGATAAGGCATGTAGTATTCAGGAAACATTTTACCTCAGGCAAACCTAAAGTTAACTCTTCAATCCTTAAAATAACCTTTTCTAATAACTAAATTAAATTTATTTAAAAACCGTCTAAAAGAGGGGGATGTTCAGGTGGACTTACCTCCCTCAAAAATATGAAACTCAATTGAGTCACAATATATCAATACAAAAATGTTTATTGAACTCCACTTAGTGCAACGCGTTTCGCAGGTGTGGTCCTGCTTCATCGGGCAAACAGGAGTATAACTATAAAACAAACAGAAATATATACAAACATAATGACCCATAGAATTAGCTTAAAATAAAGGCACAGTTTAAAAACATCAGAAGACATGATAAAATTGTAACATTTTTGGTCGCAGTGTAGTAAAAACTCGCTCTGTCTAAAAATTGCATCTAATTGATCATAAAATATGCAAAAGAATCCAAAGTGTACACAAAAGTTAATAAACATCCATAGTTGTCAATTGATATGCTAAAGTTCATCAGCTTCTAGATTAAAGGATAGTCAGTTTAGTAAGTATAACATATATTAATATTTTATGGCCCTAGAGCTTACTTGCAAGAAGAATTACTAACAGTCTAAACTGATATAATAATATTCAGCACCTCAGCAAGAGTGACTTACCTCAATGGGTCTAGATGCAGAAGTGAGCACCTCTGTGTAGATGTGCGAGTAGGCTCTGCTTATATAATAAAAGAACACCCCAAGATACCGTTTTTCTATTACTTACCTAAAATCCACAAAACACTCAACAAACCACCAGGTCGACCGATCATCTCCGGAATAGAATCAGTCACCAGTAATTTATCTCGGTTCATAGACAAACACCTACAAACCCACGTACAGACCCTTCCCTCATACTTAAAAGATTCACAACATCTCATCTATCTACTGAAAGATATTAACTGGCAATCAGACTACATATTGTTGACTTGCGATGTAACCTCATTATATACCAACATACCGCACCCCTTTGGACTTACAGCACTAGAATTCTTTTTAAGGAGCAACCCCAACATGCCAACTGCACAACAAGCCTTTTTGATAGGTTGTGCTGAGTTCATATTGAAACACAATACTTTTGCTTTTTCAGATAAATTTTATCATCAACAAACAGGTACGCCATGGGAAGTTCTTTCGCACCCTCCTATGCCAATCTAGCAATGGGCTATTTAGAGTATTTAAAATTCACCCATAACAACCCCTTCTCCTCCAATATAATCTTCTACCATCGATACATTGATGACCTGATATTCATTTGGCAAGGCGATCCATCACTCATAACCCAGTTTGTAGAATTTTTGAATATAAACCCAGCAGGACTACAATTCACCTCCCAATACAGCCACACTTCCATTGAATACCTCGATCTCATCCTGTTCACCGATTCAAATATCATCAAGACCAAAACACACTTCAAGAAAGTCGACGCTAATAATTACATTCATTTTGACAGTCATCACCACCGCCCCTGGACCACCAACACTCCATTTAGCCAATACAGACGAATTTTTCGCAACTGCACAGATAGGAAAGATTACAATGAACAATCAAAAACACTCACAGAAAAATTCAGAGAACGCCAATATCCACGTAAACTAATCAGAGATGCCAAAAACAGAGCCACCATCCCCAACCCACCACCCACATCACAACCCACTCAAGCAACCACCTCCTTCGCCCTCTTTCCAAGATTCATTACAAAATTCAGCTCCCAACATAAGACCATCAGAACCATACTCAAATCTAGATGGGAAATACTGCTACAGGACCCTTAGCTAGTGAAAACCATTCCCAAGAATCCCACATTAACCTTTAGGAGAACCCCCAATCTCCGAAACCTACTGGCCCCAAGTAGATTAAAGAACCCTCTTTCCAACACCCCAGGACAATCTACCAATCCCTCACGTCCAGGATCTTATACCTGCAAAAAGCCCCGTTGCCAAGCTTGCACCTTCATTACACAAACAGACACTTTCCAATCATTCACAACCAATACCCAGTACACAATAAAACAGACTATAACATGCGAAACAAGGAATGTAATTTATTTAATTTCATGCCCGTGTAAGTAACAATATATCGGACGTACAACCCAGACCACCAGGAGCCGCATTGGGCAACACAAGAGAAATATAATCAACAACTATGCGCTGCACAGCGTGTCTCGCCACTTTGGTACCCATCACCTCAAAAACCCCCACCTGTTCATGATCACCCTAATAGAAGCCCTACCCACTAATACCACCAATGCTTTTGAGATATTGCGGCATAGGGAGATGTACTGGATCCAAATTCTGAATACCTTAGTACCCATGGGGTTAAATGAGGTTCTTGAGAAAATCTTCTGATCCAACCCCCCATCTAATTCTATAAAATACCTGATTTTTAGTACTCACAATTTTATACTATTTTAATGGTCCTCTCTTTTACCTAATCAATGTATGATCTTATCTCCTCCCATTTTATCTGTTTAATAATATTTTATTTATTTTTAGAATTGCCATTTTAACTTGTGTTTGATTCTTATGTTGCTTGTATCAAATTCAGAGCTTTTAGTATCATTTTTATCCAGCATTGTACATAACCTGGGCTATCATATATACTTTCACCACTAGATGGTGACTCTGTTATCTGATCACCACAAAAAATGTTGTTAACAATATATAGACTCTTCTGATCTATTGGTTTACTAGCAGTTTCACAAATAATGCAATATGACATCTTTATTCATATATATATATCCTGCCCATTCACAGAGTTCATCTACTACTATAATTAATGAGACTTAATATAATATAACTAAAAAACCTTGCAGCTGTTGACTTGGCTGGGATTCAAACCAGGGACCCAGCACTTGCAAGGCGAGAGTGCTAACCACTATACCACCATGCTGCCTTGATGTCCATGTATGCGTTCCTGCCTCATGACCACTTCCAGGTGCACCCAAATTGGCACGCCTTGCTGACATGGCAGATTTTGATTGGTGCATTAGGATCAATTAGTGCAACCACACTCCCTATATAAGCAGAGCCCACTCGCACATCTACACAGAGGTGCTCACTTCTGCATCTAGACCCATTAAGGTAAGTCACTCTTGCTGAGGTGCTGAATATTATTATATCAGTTTAGACTGTTAGTAATTCTTCTTGCAAGTAAGCTCTAGGGCCATAAAATATTAATATATGTTATACTTACTAAACTGACTATCCTTTAATCTAGAAGCTGATGAACTTTAGCATATCAATTGACAACTATGGATGTTTATTAACTTTTGTGTACACTTTGGATTCTTTTGCATATTTTATGATCAATTAGATGCAATTTTTAGACAGAGCGAGTTTTTACTACACTGCGACCAAAAATGTTACAATTTTATCATGTCTTCTCATGTTTTTAAACTGCGCCTTTATTTTAAGCTAATTCTATGGGTCATTATGTTTGTATATATTTCTGTTTGTTTTTTAGTTATACTCCTGGTTGCCTGATGAAGCAGGACCACACCTGTGAAACGCGTTGCACTGAGTGGAGTTCAATAAACATTTTTATATTGATATATTGTGACTCAATTGAGTTTTATATTTTTGAGGGAGGTAAGTCCACCTGAATATCCCCCTCTTTTAGACGGTTTTTAAACGTTTTTATTCTACTCTGGCGCCTCTGTACACCAAGCCTTGCTGAAATCTTGAGTCCACCCTCAGTTGAGGGGTGCTACCCCGTTTCCTATCTACAGAGAGCGACATCTTAGAAACCTGAGTGGGGTCAGGTTCTAATACTCCCCACCTGCACTTGAAGTGGTTGCCTATGGGTAACCCATGTTTGTGAGTATATCTAAAATATTTTGCTTTTAACCACAACCAACTTAACAATACTACACCATATCGGGCTCTCGATTTCTCTTTGTTTTTCCAAGCATTTTCTAATAACTAATTCTAACGTTAAAGACAGGCTGTTAATTAACTGCGTGTGAAAATAACTACAGAGGAGGTAACTTAACCACAGAGGAGGTAACTTAAGGAATAAAGAGATAAGATAACTCTCTCACTGCGTAAGTTTTCTCTTACCTTATTATCTCTCTCTAGCATGATCTTAGTGAATTGGGGCCTTTGTCTTCAGAACTGGCAACTTGAATAAAGGCAGGAGCCTGAAACAGCAGACTGTCTAGCACTACAGTTCTTTTTAATCTGTATATCCTTTTAACTTTTCAATAAACTAAGAATAATTTTGAAGCAGTGCGGACTAGAGATGGCCCGAACTGTTAGGACGCAAACTTTATGCGAGTTTGACCCGCCCCCTATACTACATCATTGGGCTAAACTTTGACCCTCTACATCACAGTCAGCACACACATGGCAGCCAATCAGGCTGCACTACCTCCTGGAAACCCCCCTCCCCCTTATAAAAGGCAGCAGCGTCGGCCATTTTTTTCACTCTGTCTGCTGCTAATATTAGTGAGAGAAGGGAAAGACATTGGAGAGATAGGGAAAGCAATAGTTAGGAGGTCTGTTAGCTTTCTCCTTGCTGATATTTATTCCTGAAAAGCACCCTAAAACAGCTCTTTTGAGAGCTAATGTTCTTGTGATGTTTTTTTTTTTGTGTGTGTGTGTGTGGCCCACTGACACTGCATTATATACAGCCCTGTTTGTCGCAGCTGGCCTTTGCTAATTGCTATACTGTGCCAGGCCCAGCACATTCAGTGCCTACCTTTTCACTGCACCCTCGTGACTGCTGCGCATTGTATTACAATACCAGTCACTGCATCTGTGTGACCGCATGCTGTTTTATATACCAGCACTCAGTGCATCCGTTTTCACAGCACCTGTGGGACTGCACATTGTTATACCAGCAGTTACTGCATACCTTTTCACTGCACTTGTTTGACTGCACATTGTTATACTAGCAGTCACTGCATACCTTTCACTGCATCTGTGTGACTGCACACTGTTCTATATACCAGTCACTGCATACCTTTTCACTGCACCTGTGTGACTGCACATTGTTATACCAGCCATCACTGCATACCTTTTCACTGCACCTGTGTGACTGCACATTGTTATATCAGCAGTCACTGCATACCTTTTCACTGCACCTGTGTGACTGCACATTGTTATATCAGCAGTCACTGCATACCTTTTCACTGCATCTGTGTGACTGCACATTGTTATATCAGCAGTCAATGCATACCTTTTCACTGCACCTGTGTGACTGCATGCTGTTTTGTATACCAGCAGTCACTGCATCTATTTTTACTGCACCTGTGTGACTGCACATTGTTATACCAGCAGTCACTGCATACCTTTTCACTGCACTTGTGTGACTGCACATTGTTATACTAGCAGTCACTGCATACCTTTTACTGCACCTGTGTGACTGCACATTGTTATACCAGCAGTCACTGCATCCCTTTTCACTGCACCTGTGTGACTGCACATTGTTATACCAGCAGTCACTGCATACCTTTTTACTGCACTTGTTTGACTGCACATTGTTATACTAGCAGTCACTGCATACCTTTTTACTGCACTTGTGTGACTGCACATTGTTATACTAGCAGTCACTGCATACCTTTTACTGCACCTGTGTGACTGCACATTGTTATACCAGCAGTCACTGCATACCTTTTCACTGCACCTGTGTGACTGCACATTGTTAAACCAGCAGTCACTGCATACCTTTTCACTGCATCTGTGTGACAGCACACTGTTCTATATACCAGTCAATGTATACCTTTTCACGGTACCTGTGTGACAGCACATTGTTATACCAGCAGTCACTGCATCCATTTTCACTGCACCTGTGTGACTGCACATTGTTAAACCAGCAGTCACTGCATCCATTTTCACTACACCTGTGTGACTGCACATTGTTATACCAGCAGTCACTGCATACCTTTTTACTGCACTTGTGTGACTGCACATTGTTATACTAGCAGTCACTGCATACCTTTTCACTGCATCTGTGTGACAGCACACTGTTCTATATACCAGTCAATGTATACCTTTTCACTACACCTGTGTGACAGCACATTGTTATACCAGCAGTCACTGCCTACCTTTTCCCTGCACTTGTGTGACTGCACCTTGTTATACCAGCAGTCACTTCATCCATTTTCACTGCACCTGTGTGACTGCACATTGTTATACCAGCTAGGGGTGGGACGACGAATCCTGCGAATCCACGAATCCCTCGAATATTAGGAAATATTCGAGATTCGTGGATTCGAATCCCGACGCCATTTTCCACTATACGAATCCGCCGAATCCCGACGCCGCATCGCTGCGCATCCGCCGCTCGCACTCGTCCTCCTCCGACCCCCCCCGCGCCTCCTCCGCTCGCCCCCCCTGCCCGCATAGTTACAATCCACTCACCTATCCATAGCGGAGTGCAGAGCGGCAGACCTCTCGCCGACTTCCTGGTTCCCCCTAGTGACCGGCTCTTACAATGACGTCATCAGTAAGAGCCGGTCCGGCCACTAGAGGGAACAAGGAAGTAACGAAGAGGTCTGCCGCTCTGCGCTCCACAGGAAAGGTGAGTAGATTATTATACAGGGGTGAGCGGAGGAGGCACGGGGGACGGAGGGGGCCGTTGGCGGGGGAGGGGGGTTCTACCTATCTACCTACCTACCTAACACTATCCCTACCTACCTACAGGCCGCTATCCCTACCTACCTACAGGCCACTATCCCTACCTACCTACAGGCCGCTATACCTACTTACCTACAGGCCCCTATACCTACAGGCCCCTATGCCTACCTAAAGGCCCCTATACCTACCTACCTAAAGGCCCCTATACCTGCCTACCTAAAGGCCCCTATACCTACCTACCTACCTAAAGGCCCCTATACCTACCTACCTACCTAAAGGCCCCTATACCTACCTACCTACCTACAGGCCACTATACCTACCTACAGGCCTCAATACCTACCTACCTACCCACCTACCTACAGGCCCCCTATACATACCTACCTACCTAAAGGCACCTATACCTACCTACCTACCTACCGGACACTATACCTACCTACCTACAGGCAACTATACCTACCTACAGGCCACTATACCTACCTACCTACCGGCCACTATCCTTACCTACCTACCTACAGGCCGCTATACCTACCTACCTACAGGCCGCTATACCTACCTACCTAAAGGCACCCTATACCTACCTAAAGGCCCCCTATACGTACCTACCTACCTACCTACCTAAAGGCCCCTATACCTACCTACCTAAAGGCCCCTATACCTACCTACAGGCCACTATACCTACCTACAGGCCTCAATACCTACCTACCTACAGGCCCCCTATACGTACCTACCTACCTAAAGGCACCTATACCTGCCTACCTACATACCTACCTATACTTAAGGCCCTATACCCTGCTACCTATACTGAAGGTCCCTTTACCTACCTACCTACCTACACTGAAGGCACATGTACCTTACTACCTATACTGAAGGCCCCTATACCTAGCTACCTACCTATACTGAAGGCACATTTACCTTGCTACCTATACTGAAGGCACATATACCCTGCTATCTATACTGAAGGTCCCTATACCTAGTTACCTACCAATACTGAAAGCACATGTACTGTGCTACCTATACTGAAGGCCCCTATACCTTGCTACCGATACTGAAGGCACATGTACCTTGCTACCGATACTGAAGGCCTCTATACCCTGCTACCTACCTATACTGAAGGCACATATACGCTGCTACCTATACTGAAGGCCCATATATCCTGCTACCTATACTGAAGGCCCATATACCCTGCTACCTATACTGAAGGCCCATATACCCTGCTACCTATACTGAAGGCCCATATACCCTGCTACCTATACTGAAGGCCCATATACCCTGCTACCTATACTGAAGGCCCATATACCCTGCTACCTATACTGAAGGCCCATATACCCTGCTACCTATACTGAAGGCCCATATACCCTGCTACCTATACTGAAGGCCCATATACCCTGCTACCTATACTGAAGGCCCATATACCCTGCTACCTATACTGAAGGCCCATATACCCTGCTACCTATACTGAAGGCCCATATACCCTGCTACCTATACTGAAGGCCCATATACCCTGCTACCTATACTGAAGGCCCATAAACCCTGCTACCTATACTGAAGGCCCATATACCTTGCTACCTATACTGCAGGCCCCTATACCTTGCTACCTATACTGAAAGCTACCAATATTGAAGGCACCCATACCTAGCTAGCTATACTGAAGGCACCTTTACCTCGCTACCTATGCCTGGGTACCTATACTGCGGGCAACTATACCACGGATCGCACAATTTTTATGTGCAGGATTCGTTAAATTCGGGATTCGAAAGGTTCGAGATATTCGAGAACGTTTTTAGATTCGGATCCGGATTCGGATTCGAAGAAATTGTGGATTCGTCCCATCCCTAATACCAGCAGTCACTGCATACCTTTCACTGCACCTGCGTGACTGCACATTGATATACTAGCAGTCACTGCATACCTTTTCACTGCACTTGTGTGACTGCACATTGTTATACTAGCCGTCACTGCATACCTTTCACTGCACCTGTGTGACTGCACATTGTTATACCAGCAGTCACTGCATCCATTTTCACTGCACCTGTGGGACTGCACCTTGTTATACCAGCAGTCACTTCATCCATTTTCACTGCACATGTGTGACTGCACATTGTTATACCAGCAGTCACTGCATACCTTTTCACTGCACTTGTGTGACTGCACATTGTTATACTAGCAGTCACTGCATACCTTTTCACTGCACCTGTGTGACTGCATGCTGTTTTTTTTTCTTTTTGTTTCAAGTGCATGCTGTTTTATATACCAGCAGTCAGTGCATCCATTTTCACTGCACCTGTGTGACTGCACATTGTTATACTAGAAGTCACTGCATACCTTTCACTGCACCTGTGTGACTGCACATTGTTATACCAGCAGGCACTGCATCCATTTTCACTGCACCTGTGTGACTGCACATTGTTATACCAGCAGTCACTGCATCTATTTTCACTGCACCTGTGTGACTGCACATTGTTATACTAGCGATCACTGCATACCTTTTCACTGCATCTGTGTGACAGCACACTGTTCTATATACCAGTCAATGTATACCTTTTCACTGCACCTGTGTGACAGCACATTGTTATACCAGCAGTCACTGCATCCATTTTCACTGCACCTGTGTGACTGCACATTGTTATACCAGCAGTCACTGCATCCATTTTCACTGCACCTGTGTGGCTGCACATTGTTATACCAGCAGCCACTGCATACCTTTTTACTGCACTTGTGTGACTGCACATTGTTATACTAGCAGTCACTGCATACCTTTTCACTGCACCTGTGTGACTGCACATTGTTAAACCAGCAGTCACTGCATACCTTTTCACTGCATCTGTGTGACAGCACCCTGTTCTATATACCAGTCAATGTATACCTTTTCACTGCACCTGTGTGACTGCACATTGTTATACCAGCAGTCACTGCATACCTTTTCACTGCACTTGTGTCACTGCACATTGTTATACTAGCAGTCACGGCATACTTTTCACTGCACCTGCGTGACTGCACATTGTTATACTAGCAGTCACTGCATACCTTTTCACTGCACTTGTGTGACTGCACATTTTTATACTAGCCGTCACTGCATACCTTTCACTGCACCTGTGTGACTGCACATTGTTATACCAGCAGTCACTGCATCCATTTTCACTGCACCTGTGTGACTGCACATTGTTTTTCAAGCAGTCACTGCCTACCTTTTCCCTGCACTTGTGTGACTGCACCTTGTTATACCAGCAGTCACTTCATCCATTTTCACTGCAACTGTGTGACTGCACATTGTTATACAAGCAGTCACTGCATACCATTTTACTGCACCTGTGTGACTGCACATTGTTAAACCAGCAGTCACTGCATATCTTTCACTGCATCTGTGTGACAGCACACTGTTCTATATACCAGTCACTGCATACCTTTTCACTGCACCTGTGTGACTGCATGCTGTTTTTTTTTCTTTTTGTTTCAAGTGCATGCTGTTTTATATACCAGCAGTCAGTGCATCCATTTTCACTGCACCTGTGTGACTGCACATTGCTATACCAGCAGTCACTGCATACCTTTTCACTGCACCTGTGTGACTGCACATTGTATTATACCAGCAGTCAGTGTACACCTTTCACTACATCTGTATGACTGCACATTGTATTAGTCAAGTCAGTGCATACCTTTCACTTCATCCCCCCCCCCCCCCCCCCCCCCAATATGGACTAAACAATAGGCAGAGGCAGAGCCAGAGGCAGGCCATCTGGCAGGTCTAATGGAGTAAAAGACAAAGATCGAGGCACCACTTCTTTAAAATCCCTTTATTCCGGTTGGGGAAATAGCAGGTATATAGCAGTGGGGGTATCAGATGCCTGACAGCTGTTTCTCTGGATTAGACCAGCTTCTTCAGAGGCAGATTGTATATTCTGCCTCTGAAGAAGCTGGTCTAATCCAGCGAAAAGGGATAAAGGGATTTTAAAGAAGTGGTGCCTCGATCTTTGTCTTCTACTCCATTGGATTTCAACTACACTTCGGATGTGCACGCTCTGATTCCCATTTCTGGTGTGTCTGCCCTGCTGCATTTGGTGCCAGGTACTGTGCCTCTTTCATTTCATCTGGCAGGTCTGTTCGAGGTCGTGCTGACGTGATTCCGTGCGGCCCTGGACCAAAGTACAGTGTTCAGAAGGCACGTGCCATCAACTCCCAAGATTGTTAGGATGTAGTTGACTATTTAACACAGAACACCTCATCTTTCGCAGCCACCAGTGCTACTACTAGCACCACATCTGATCCATTTGACACTTCACAGGAGTTATTTGGTGGGGAATTAGCTGATTCACAGCCATTATTGTTACAACAAGATGAAGCGCTAAGCAAGTTACACCACCTCATATGTCTGAGTTACGCGTCACTATGGACGTAAGGTGTGAAGATGATGAAGTACATGCTGTTGGTGCAGTTTTGGAGGTGTCTGATACAAGCAAAGCTGTGGAGGATGATGATGATGATAATGATGATGATGATACTGCCATGGATGTCACATGGGTTCCCAATAGAGGAGATGAACAGGGGGACAGTTCAGAGGGGGATTTAGAGAGGAGTAGGAGGAGACGAGTTGCTGAAAGAAGCAGGGGGAGCTCGTAGTCAGAAAAAGCTCATGGCAGTGTCCAGTGGCGTGTATCGCCACCTATGGACAGCCATCCAACATGCCCTTCAAGGTCAGCTGCTGCCGCCACCACCACAATGCCATCATCCCAGGGCTCAGCGGTGTGGACATTTTTTTTGTGTGTCTGCCTCAGATGAGAGTGAAGCCATCTGTGCTCTCTGCCACCATGGAAAGACCAAGACCCGCGTAGGGACAACGGACTTACGAAGGCACATGATGAAAAGCACAAACTGCAATGGGATGACCACCTGAGGAAAAGCAGCACACAAAAGCAAAGCCACCCTCCTTCTCCTCTTCCTCCTTCAGGTGCAGCATCTTCAGCCCCCTTATCTCTTGCACCTTCACAACCACCCTCCTCCACTTCGCCTCTCACCTTCAGCGGTTCCTGCTCCTCTGCTCACAGAAGCCAGGGGTCCTTTAAGGAAATCTTTGAGCGGAAGAAGCAAATGTATGCCAGTCACCCCCTTGCCCGGCGTCTGACAGCTGGCATGGCGGAACTGTTAGCTCGCCAGCTGTTACCATACCAGCTAATTGACTCTAAAGCCTTCCGAAAATTTGTGGCGACTGGGACAGCGCAGTGGAAGATACCAGGCCGCAATTATTTCACAAAAAAGGCGATACCCAAACTGTACCATAAAGTTGAAAGGCAAGTGGTGTCATCTCTGGCACACAGCGTTGGGTCTGACCACGGATGCCTGGTCTGCAAAGCATGGTCAGGGCAGGTACATTACTTATACAATTCTCTGCCATTTCCCCTTTCCCTTCTCGCACCCACACGCACAGATACACCCCATCCCTCTTACATTGTGATTCCATATTGGTTTTGCTCCAATGCTGCATTCTGCTAGCTAAAAAGCCTCAGTGTGTGGGAATACTCCACACTTTTAGTGACTGGTGTTAATGGCAGTGAGACTTTTTATTAGCCGCGGCTATCAGTCAGTCTACTCTTTGTTTGGCACCAGATCCGTATTCGGCGTGTTTGCGGCGACTGGTATCTTGTTGCTAAGCAACCGCAGCTTTATGAATGGTCCAAGCACTTAGATGCCCAGCTATTTGCCGCTGCTCGCAACGTCCGTATTGACGTGCGCGCGCGCGACCCTTCCCACGTAGCTGGGCACCTCCCACCTCGAACCTCATTGGAGCAAGGCTTTGGACCAATCACCTAACGAGGGTGGGCCTTCACAGCGCAACGGAAGTGCGTCTCTTGACAGACGCTTACTTAGTTCCGCTGTTGTTCCGGACACCCGTGCACACCTCAGATGAAGCTTGGCAGCCGCCTTGCGAAACAGTCGTAAGGACCGTGCACCTTTTGGCGCCCACACCAGCTACCTCCCGCACACCCAAATACAGTGAACACGTCTTTGTGATGCTCATGTTTTGATGCTAATCTACCTGCACGTTTGCATTTATATGTATTTGCCACATGACGTTTTTTGCTACATGCTGCACTAATAAACTATAGTGCCAGACATTTCTTGTCTCCCAGTTTGCTTACATTACTTATACAGCACATTGGGGCAACCTGGTGACCGCTGGCAAGCAGGATGTACGTGGCTGTGCAGCGGACCTAGTTGTGACTCCTCCACGGCTTGTAGGCAGGCCTGCTGCCACCTCCTCTCCTTCTCCTCCTACTCCTCCAGCTACATCCTCTTCGCTGTCATCCTCTTCCTCCTCAGCCGAGTAGCAGTGCTACTCTACTGTAGTGTTGGGCGAACACCTAGATGTTTGGGTTCGCGAACGTTCGCCGAACATCGCCGCGATGTTCGGGTGTTTGCGCCGAACTCCGAACATAATGGAAGTCAATGGGGACCCGAACTTTCGTGCTTTGTAAAGCTTCCTTACATGCTACATACCCCAAATTTGCAGGGTATGTGCACCTTGGGAGTGGGTACAAGAGGAAAAAAAATATTTGAAAAAGAGCTTATAGTTTTTGAGAAAATTGATTGTAAAGTTTCAAAGGAAAAACTGTCTTTTGAATGTGGAAAATGTCATGTTTCTTTGCACAGGTAACATGCTTTTTGTCGCCATGCAGTCATAAATGTAATACAGAGAAGAGGTTCCAGGAAAAGGGACCGGTAACGCTAACCCAGCACCAGCAGCAGCACACGTGATGGAACAGGAGGAGGCGCAGGAGGAGAAGGCCACGCTTTGAGACACAACCACCCAGGCCTTGCATGAGGACAAGAAGCGTGCGGATAGCATTCTTTTTACCGCCATGCAGTCATAAATGTAATAAAGATGAGAGGTTCCATAAACAGGGACCGGCAACGCTAACCCATCACAGATGGTCATTGTTCATGTTACTTGGTTGGGGTCCGGGAGTGTTGCATAGTCGTTTCCAATCCAGGATTGATTCATTTTAATTTGAGTCAGACGGTCTGCATTTTCTGTGGAGAGGCGGATACGCCGATCTGTGACGATGCCTCCGGCAGCACTGAAACAGCGTTCCGACATAACGCTGGCTGCCGGGCAAGCCAGCACCTCTATTGCGTACATTGCCAGTTCGTGCCAGGTGTCTAGCTTCGATACCCAATAGTTGAAGGGTGCAGATGGATTGTTCAACACAGCTACGCCATCTGACATGTAGTCCTTGACCATCTTCTCCAGGCGATCGGTGTTGGAGGTGGATCTGCACGCTTGCTGTTCTGTGGGCTGCTGCTGCATGGGTGTCAGAAAATGTTCCCACTCCAAGGACACTGCCGATACCATTCCCTTTTGGGCACTAGCTGCGGCTTGTGTTGTTTGCTGCCCTCCTGGTCGTCCTGGGTTTGCGGAAGTCAGTCTGTCGGCGTACAACTGGCTAGAGGAGGGGGAGGATGTCAATCTCCTCTCTAAAGTCTCCACAAGGGCCTGCTGGTATTCTTCCATTTTGACCTGTCTGACTCTTTCTTCAAGCAGTTTTGGAACATTGTGTTTGTACCGTGGATCCAGAAGTGTATAAACCCAGTAATTGGTGTTGTCCAGAATGCGCACAATGCGTGGGTCGCGTTCAATGCAGTCTAGCATGAATTGAGCCATGTGTACCAGAGTCCTGCCAGAATCCTCATCATCCTCTTGTGAGCGTTGTGATAGTTGTTGTGATGCATCATAGTAGTCACCTTCTTCCTGGTCTGCTTCTGCTGACCATTCGCGCTGAATTGTGGAAGTCCAACGTGCACCGCTCTGGCCCTCGTCAGTGGTGGCATGAAATTCCTGCTCCAACTCCAGCTGTTCCTCCTCCTCTTCTTCGTCATAGCCACTGGGGCCAGCGTTTCCTGAGGCGGATGGGCTGATGTTGGTACCATCATGCTGATCGTTTTCTCCTTCAGATTCCCCCAGTTGCATCATGACAGCTGTTTCCTTGATTTTCAACATTGACCTCTTCAGTAAACACAGCAGTGGTATGGTAATGCTGACTGAAGAGTTGTCACTGCTCACAAGCAACGTGGACTGCTCAACATTTTGGAGGACTTGGCAGAGGTCCAACATGTTGGCCCATTCGGATCCACAGAAGCTTGGCAGCTGTCCGGATGCACCTCGGTACTGCGCCGTCATGTACTGGACCACTGCACTCTTCTGCTCGCAAAAGCGGGCTAGCATGTGCAGCGTAGAATTCCAGCGTGTAGGGACATCACACAGCAAGCGATGGTGGGGGAGATTGAAGCGCTCCTGCATCTTGGCGAGTGCCGCCGAAGCAGTACTGGAATTTCTACAATGTTTGGCTACTCGTCGCACCTTCAACAGAAGATCGGCCACGCCTGGGTATGTCCTCAGGAACCGCTGAACTACTAGGTTCATCACGTGCGCCAGGCAAGGGATGTGTGTCAGCTTAGCCAACCTTAAAGCGCGAATGAGATTACTCCCATTATCACACACAACCATGCCCGGTTTAAGGTCCAGCGGTGCCAGCCACAAATCCGTCTGTTCCTTTATTCCCCTCCAAATTTCCTCCCCTGTGTGCTGCTTATCCCCAAGGCAGATCAGCTTCAGCAACGCTTGCTGACGCATGCCAACAGCTGTGCTGCAATGCTTCCACGATCCTACTGCTGCTGGTGCTGGGTTAGCGTTTCCGGATGAGGTACAGCTTTGAGATGCGTTGGAGGAGAAGGAGTCAGAGAGGTAGGTGCTGCTGTTGTTATCCAGTGGGAGGGACGGCGGTGCAGCTGTTTGCGGCGTGGGCAACACCCGTGCCGTAGCAGGTGAGGAATCGCTGCCAGGCTCCACAAGGTTCACCCAGTGCGCGGTAAGGGAGATGTATCGACCCTGGCCGAACGCACTCGTCCAGGTGTCAGTTGTGAGGTGAACCTTGCAGGCGACGGCATTCTTCAAGCTTCGGGTTATTTTGCTGACCACTTGCCCATGCAACTCAGGCACTGCAGAGCGCGCAAAGTGGTAGCGGCTGGGAACCACGTAACGTGGGATGGCCACTGACATCATGCCCTTGAAGCTGTTTGTCTCCACCACTCGATATGGCAGCATTTCGCAGGCCAGAAGCTTGGCTATGCTGGCTGTTACTGCCACGGCCCGGGGGTCATTTGCTGGCAATTTCCTCTTGCGATCAAACATCTCCGAGACAGACAACTGAATCGTAGGGCTGCACACTGGAGGGCTGTTGGTTGTTGTGTTTGATGAACACTGGGAGACCTCAAGAGCACTACTCCGGAAAGTGACAGTGTCAGCGTCTGATGTTTGTGAATGTTGTGAACCACGCAATGGCTGGGCTACTGCTGCTGCTGAGGCGGGTCTGGTGGTGAGTCTGGTGACCCCAAGGGAGGCAGTGTTGCTGGTACCCTGTCCTGCCGCGTTTGCCCACAGAGTGGGATGTTTGGATAGCATGTGGCGGCTCATGCTGGTGGTGGAGAGGTTGTTAATACTTTTCCCCCTGCTCAGGCGGGTCTTGCACACCTTGCAAATCGGCATAGTACCATCCTCAGTGCAGTCTTCAAAGAAAGCCCAGACTTTGGAGCACCTGCCTTGCTGGCGATTTCTGTTTGCGCCTCTTTTGCCTCTCACTTGAACTTCCACGCTTGTGGTGCCTGAAATTGCGCGCCGCCTACCTTGTGGCACAAGGCGAACTCGTGCAGCAGTGGGTTCTTCAACAGACTCATCTGTGCTGCTGCTACGACAGCGATGTTCTCGTTCACAAACAAAATCTGGGTCTATGTCCACATTGTCCATACCCTCCTCTTCCATCTCCTCAAACTCGTCATATGTCATTGTGGGGGGCCGCCGCCGTGGAGTAGAGCTCCCCAGAACAACCTCTGCGCAGCTCACTCCAACGTCGTCTTCCAGATCTTGTCGGCCAACCTCCTGCAATTGCAACCCCTCCTGCCCAACTTGCTCTGGGATTTGGGTTTCAAAGTCCTCGGACTCGCCTTGCATTTCAGTGCGCGGTGCATTTCCCACAGTTAATGGTTGTGAATCCGGGCACAACATTTCTGGCTGTTCCTCCATTGACCTTTCAAAGGTGGAAGTTTGTTGGGCTGGGAATAGCTCCTGCGAATACCCCATTGTGTCCTGAGGTAATTCATCGGACTGGTTATCTGGCAGTTGTGTGCGTGGTGTCGCTGCCGGTTGTGTCAGCTTTGTGCCCACTGGCTCCTTGTAACTGGCTGAGGACTCGGACCTCGTGCGTGATGTGCTGGTGCTGCTTAACCCACTGCTGGACGCTTGAGAGGTCATCCAAGTAATTATCTGGTCCTGTTCTTTTGGATTTGTGAGGGTTGTTGTCCTGGACAACATGGGCGGTATTGAGTGGGTTTTCTTGGGTGCTCCCCTGTGGCCTGTACGTGAACCGTCAGGGGAAACACCTCTTCCCTTGCCCCTCCCTCTTTCACCGGATTTCTTCCTCATTTCACTTATCCTTAAAGTACACGCTGACTGGCAGCAGTACAGTGGCAGTACAGAAATGCTATACAGTGGTGGGTGAGCGGTGTACCACTATTCCCAGCAGCGACACAGAGCACAATGCTATACAGTGGTGGGTGAGCGGTGTACCACTATTCCCAGCAACGACACAGAGCACAATGCTATACAGTGGCGGGTGAGCGGTGTACTACTGTTCCCAGTAGACACAGAGTGGCAGTAAACACAATGCTATATAGTGTGGCTGAGCAAGGTACACAGAGTGGCAGTAAACACAATGCTATATAGTGTGGCTGAGCGAGCGGTGTACTACTGTTCCCAGCAGACACAGAGTGGCAGTAAACACAATGCTATATAGTGTGGCTAAGCGAGGTACACAGAGTGGCAGTAAACAGAATGCTATATAGTGTGGCTGAGCGAGCGGTGTAGTACTGTTCCCAGCAGACACAGAGTGGCAGTAAACACAATGCTATATAGTGTGGCTGAGCGAGGTACACAGAGTGGCAGTAAACACAATGCTATATAGTGTGGCTGAGCGAGCGGTGTAGTACTGTTCCCAGCAGACACAGAGTGGCAGTAAACACAATGCTATATAGTGTGGCTGAGCGAGGTACATAGAGTGGCAGTAAACAGAATGCTATATAGTGTGGCTGAGCGAGGTACACAGAGTAGCAGTAAACACAATGCTATATAGTGTGGCTGAGCGAGCGGTGTACTACTATTCCCAGCAGACACAAAGTGGCAGTAAACACAATGCTATATAGTGTGGCTGAGCGAGGTACACAGAGTGGCAATAAACAGAATGCTATATAGTGTGGCTGAGCGAGCGGTGTACTACTATTCCCAGCAGACACAGAGTGGCAGTAAACAGAATGCTATATAGTGTGGCTGAGCGAGGTACACAGAGTGGCAGTAAACACAATGCTATATAGTGTGGCTGAGCGAGCGGTGTACTACTATTCCCAGCAGACACAGAGTGGCAGTAAACAGAATGCTATATAGTGTGGCTGAGCGAGGTACACAGAGTGGCAGTAAACACAATGCTATATAGTGTGGCTGAGCGAGCGGTGTACTACTATTCCCAGCAGACACAGAGTGGCAGTAAACAGAATGCTATATAGTGTGGCTGAGCGAGGTACACAGAGTGGCAGTAAACACAATGCTATATAGTGTGGCTGAGCGAGCAGTGTACTACTATTCCCAGCAGACACAGAGTGGCAGTAAACAGAATGCTATATAGTGTGGCTGAGCGAGGTACACAGAGTGGCAGTAAACACAATGCTATATAGTGTGGCTGAGCGAGCGGTGTACTACTATTCCCAGCAGCGACACAATGACTGGGGGGACCCTGGCTAGCGTGGCTGGAGCGCGAACTACCCTACCTGCCTACCCAAAGCTAAACCCACAGACAAATGGCGGAGATATGACGTGGTTCGGGTATTTATTTACCCGAACCACGTGACATCTACCCGAACCACGTGACAGTTCGGCCAATCAGAGCGCGTTCGGGTCCGAACCACGTGACCCGTTCGGCCAATCACAGCGCTAGCCGAACGTTCGGGGAACGTTCGGCCATGCGCTCTTAGTTCGGCCATGCGGCCGAACGTTTTGGCCGAACACCATCACGTGTTCGGCCGAACTCCCACATCACCCAAACAGGGTGATGTTCTGTAGAACCCGAACAGTGGCGAACACTGTTCGCCCAACACTACTCTACTGGTGCTGCTATCTCCTCTCCAAATACACAACCTCAGCTCCCCAGGGCCTATGCTGCATGCCTGGTACGACGGTGTCACACCATCTTGGACATGTCTTGCCTCAAAGCCGAGAGTCACACTGGAGCAGCTCTCCTGGCTGCTCTGAACAAACAGGTGGATCAGTCGCTGACCCCGCACCAACTGGAGATCGGCAACGTTGTGTGACAATGGGAGCAATCTCATTTTGGCTTTGAGTTTGGGAAAGTTGACACATGTACCCTGCATGGCACATGTTCTGAATCTAATAATCCAAAGATTTGTGTGTAAGTACCCAGGTTTACAGGAGGTCCTAAAGCAGTCCAAGAAGGTGTGTGGGCATGTCAGGTGTTCCTACACGGCCATGGCGCACTTGGCCGATATTCAGCAGAGAAACAACTTGCCAGTGAGGCGCTTGATTTTCAATAGCCCGACTCGCTGGTATTCAATGCTCCTCATGTTTGACTGCCTGCTACAACAGGAGAAAGCCGTCAAAGAGTATCTGTACAGCTACGGTGCTAGGTCAAGCTCTGGGGAGCTGGGGATTTTCTTGCAGAGGTACTGGACACTTATGCTTAATTTCTGCAGGCTCATGCGTTGTTTGAGGAGGTGACCAACCTGGTGAGTCGCAGTGAAGGCGCCAACAGCAACTTGATCCCATACGCTTTCTCCTGCAGCATGCCGTGGGTAGAGTGGTGGATCAAGCTGTGTGTGGACGAGCATAAACAGGAAGAGGAGGAAGAGTTTTGGGAACCATCACAACCAGAACAAGATTTGTCATCATCAACACCTGAGGCAGCACAGAGGAGGGGGGAGAAGGAGGAGAAGGAGAAGGAGGACTCTATCATTTGACGTTTTGAAGCCACCCTTCAGGGCAGTGACACGAAGATCATCCATGCTGTGTCCGTTGGATGATTTTCGTGTCACTGCCCTGAAGGGTGGCTTCAAAACGTCAAATGATCGATTAATAGCAGAAACAAAATGTATAAATTGGTTCAAAGCTGTGGAGAAGGGTTTGAATAAGGACAACAACTTTTTATATTGGTATGAGGCTGATGATATTTGAACTTTTTCAGCCATTCTAGCTGAACTTGTGAACTAAGAAGTTACGATACCTCTGGGTCAATCCTAATCCCAGGTCTGTGAGCATGGAGTAAACAAGGACCCTTATCTCAGCTAACAACCTCTAACCCCATTTAGATGGTCTGTTTGAATTAAGGCATCTTAATGACATGTGTTTATGCTTGAAAAAAATATCTGTTTTCCCTTTTGATGTTGCATGTACATAGCTGTCTGTACCACCAGCCTGCAAACAACAGGATATAAGGCCGACGAAGGCTGCAAGGACGAAAGCTTGCTTATTTTTATTCATTTTTAGTTAGCAAATAAATGGTATCATCCGGATTTTAAACTTCTTGCTTTTTCTGATGGCTAACACGGTACAATACCCTACTGCTGCTCATTATAGGTAGCGAGCTATAGGTGCTACAGTATAGGTAGCCAGGTACAGGTGGGGTGATCAGTATAGGTAGCGAGCTATAGGTACTGCAGTATAGGTAGCCAGTTACATGTGGTGCCCTCAGTATAGGTAGCAAGCTATAGGTGTTGCAGTATAGTATTGCCAGATCAATGTGGTGCCCTCAGTACAGGTAATGAACTATAAGTGCCCTAAGTATAGGTAGCGAGTTATAGGGGTTTCAGTATAGGTAGCCAGGTACTTGTGGCTGTCCTCAGTATAGGTAGTGAGCTATAGGTGCAGTATAGGTAGGCAGGTACATGTTGCTGCCCTCAGTATAGGTAGTGAGCTATAGGTGCAGTATAGGTAGCCAGGTACATAAGGTGCACCAGTATAGGTAGCCAGGAATAGGTGCCTCATGTACAGATAGCAAGGAATAGGTAGTCAGGAATATGTGTAGCCAGTATAGAAAGTCAGGAATAGGTGCAGTCAGGAGTAGGCAGCCCAACACCATCCCTCCCCCCCACTTACCTAATTTGTCACCTGGTACCCTCCTCCTGAAATCCTGGATCCCCCTCCTGCCCGATGGCTAATGCTGTCCAGCGAGGCGATGCCCAGTAAGGGTACTGTCTACTGTTTGTACAAGAAGTAAACAGATGTCACTTCCTGTACACAGCAGACAGCATCATGATTGGGCATTGCCTCGCTGCCTGCTTGCATGTCACCGCTGATATGAGGTGTGGACAGTATTAGCCGCCGAGCAGGAGGGGGATCCAGGATTTCAGGAGGAGGGGACCAGGCAGCAGATTAGTAAAGCCGAGAGTTCAGGAGGAATTTCAGGCTGCCAGCACTGGCGGCGCCCCTGTATAACATTGCCTCATTCTCTAATATTTGCAGTTTACAAAATACATTCTGCATTTTAAACTATGAAACATAGCAGAAATAATGACCCTTTGAACTTCTCTGCAGTAAAATCTTATCTGAAGTTGTCTTTCACTGTTTCACTGTTGACGTATAAGTGCTTCAGAAAATAGTTCTGTAGCGGACCAAGTTTAGTCGGAGGGCTCAGATAAGCTCTTTTGCATAAACAATAACTGAAGTTTCTTAACGCTTCCTGTACTGGAAACAATATGAGACTCATACCTTTGCTACTGATGTTCTATTTCTTAGCTGTACTACACATATAATTCATCTCACTAATATTATGCACTAGTAGACCCAGCCCATTTAAAAATGGGCTCTAGGTCTACGGCCGCCAGCGCGCACTCTGCGCACGCAACCGCCGCGCGCCGAGAGCGCGCCCGACGCAGGTGCACGCTCGCACCCGCCCACCTCGCTCGCTTGCCCGCCCCCCTCGCTCGCCTGTCCAGCTCCCTGGTCCCAGCTGTCCGTTACTGCGCACATGCGCAGTAACAAAGATCCTGGGACACAAGGACAAAACTGCTGGACGCAGTGACACTTAGCATTTATTAGGTAGGATGCGAAAGTTTGGATGTTTGGATATTTGTTGCTCAGTCACGCAACAATGGCTAAACGGATTTGAATGAAATTTGGCACACACATAGTACATTACCTGGAATAACATATAGGGTACTTTTTATCCCCATAACATAGAGTAATTACATAGTTGCATAGTTATTTGGGTTGCAAAAAGACAAGGAAATCATCTAAGCCTCCTTTAAATTCAGATATAGAATTTGCCATAACTAATTCCTGTGGCAATGCATTTCACATCTTAATCACACTTATGTTGCCCATACACGATACAATAAAAACGTTTGATTTTCCCGTTTATTTGATCTAAATGATCGAATCGAATGAAAGTTGAAAGTATTTTTTTTTTCGATCAAGACATTTGAACAATTATCCCGTTTTACTTGAAAAAAATCTGATTGGAATGCTGGAAAAATCTTTATATTCGATCTAACGGGATAATCGAACTAAATTAACTAATTGAAAAAAAAAAATTGTACCAAGTATGGGCACTTTTACTGTAAAGAACTCTTTCCTAAATAAATGGCTAAAACGTTTTAGATCCCCTCTAAGGCATCTTTTCTCTAGACTAAATAAACCCAGTTTATCTAACCTTTCTTGGTAAGTGAGACCTTCCATCCCTCGAATCAATTTTGTTGCTTGTCTCTAAACTGCAATATCTTTCCTGTAATGTAGTGCCCAGAACTGAATTCCATATTCCAGATGTGGCCTTACTAGAGAGTAGGGATGGTCGGAAATGTCAATTTCCGATTCCGCAGAAATTCCGATTTCCATCAATGCCGTTTAGCGATTTAATGAATTTCCGATCGGATTCCGATTTATGAGTAGTGTTTTTTGGTTCATTTTTTGCATTCTCTGATTAGCCAAATACTTCCGAGTTGTTACTGCATTCTCTGATTGGCCCATTGATTTTGAGTTCTGTAAAATAGGCTAAAATTACCGAACTGCAGTAATGCAGTATTTCTGCAGAAATCTGATTTCCGAGTTTCGTTTTCCGATTTCCAAGTTCATGTCGGAAATTCGGAAATAATAATTCCGCAAAATCCGAATGAGCATCCCTAGGGGCAATATTATGCTAGCATCTCGGATTTTTATTTCCCTTTTAATGCATCCCAAAATTGTATTGGCTTTAGCTGCAGCGACTTGGCATTGAATACAATTATTTAACTTGTTGTCGATGAGTACTGCTAAGTTCGATGTCACCATCTGTATCCCTTTTATTTTGTATGGTGCTAGACCATTGGTACTACCAAAATGCATTACTTTACATTTTTCCACATTGAATTTCATCTGCCATTTATGTGCCCATATAGCCATCCCATCCAGATCCTGTTGCAGTATGTCACTATCTTCCTGAGAGTTGATGATTCTGCACAATTTTGTATCACCTGCAAAAATAGCAACATTGCTTTCTACTGCATCTACTAGATCATTAATAAATACATTGAAGAGCACTGGACCCATTACTGACCCCTGTGGGACCCCACTGCTAACAGTCTCCCATTTTGAATATGATCCATTGACCACAACTCTTTGTTTTCTGTCCATTAGCCATTTCCCTATCCATGCACACAGACTCTTCCCAGTCCTTTCATCCTCAACTTTTGCACCAGACTTTTGTGGGGAACAGTGTTGAAGGCCTTTGCAAAGTCCAAGTATACCACATCTACAGCAGTCCCAATATCCACATTAGCGTTCACTACCTCATAAAAGCTGAGCATGTTAGTCAAACAGGAACTGTTTAGTAAACCCATGCTGATGCTGAGAAATAAGATTATCTTCTACAATGAAGTTGTGTATAGTATCTCTAAGTAACCCCTCAAATAGTTTGCATATAACTGATGTTAAACTTACAGGTTTATAATTTCCTGAATTTGATTTTTTGCCCTTCTTAAATAATGGGAAAACATGGGCTGTACGCCAATCTACTGGAACTCTGTCAGTTGAAAGAGAGTCACAAAAGATTAGAGATGGCCGGAACCTCCGAATTTCGGTTCACGAACGGTGTTTGCGAACCTCCGCAAACGTTTGCGAACATGCAAACTTTTGCGAACCACAATAGACTTCAATAGGGAGGCGAACTTTGAAAACTAGAAACATTTTTGCTGGCCACAAAAGTGATACAAAAGATGTTTTAAGGGGTCTAACATCTGAGTTTTTGCATGGGGGAGTGGGATACATGCCAAAAGTCCCAGGGAAAAATCTGGATTTGACGCAAAGCAGCGTTTTAAGGGCAGAAATCACATTGCATGCTAAATTGGAGGCCTAAAGTGCTTTAAAACATATTGCATGTGTATACATCAATCAGGGAGTGTAATTAGAGTACTGCTTCACACTGACAGACCAAACTCACTGGGTAACGCACCGCAAACAGCTGTTTGTGTTTTGACGGCCGTGCTGGACTGGTGCTCACTATGGCGAGAGTGCAGGCGATAGCGGTTTTCAAGACCATTTGGTCGCCAGGCTGAGGTAGCTCAATGACAGCACAACAGTGATTGATCGAATTTGGTCTGTCCACAACAACCTTATTATCTTTGGTGTGCCACCCCCCGAGACACTCATATAGCCGGCGGTCATTGCTTCATTGTGGTACGCAAGCCCCTTCACCACGGCAAGGTAATGATCACAAAGGGAAATCAACAAATGTACATGCCTTTTGTTTTGTTGTTGCAGCTGCAGTGCAGGATTACAGGCAGTGGTACCTTTATTTCGTTGTGCTGTGACATCACCCTTAAATGCATTGTAAAGTATAGCGTGTTCTGCAAGTGCTGTATCCTTTCTGCCTTCTGGTGATTTGGAAACATCTCTGCCACTTTGTGCCTATACCGAGGGTCTAGTAGCGTGGCCACCCGGTACAGCTCAATCCCCTTGAGTTTTTTTATACGGGGGTCCCTCAACAGGCTGGACAGCATGAAAGACGCCAACTGCACAAAGTTGGATGCAGACGTACTATCAATCTCCTCTTGCTCTTCCTCAGTGATGTCAGCTAAGTTCTCCCCCTCCCCCCAGCCACGAACAATACCGCAGGAAATTTGAGCAGCACAAGCCCCCTGCGACACCTGCTGTGGTTGTTCTTCCGCCTCCTCCTCCTCCTCCAAAACAACACCTTCCTCATCATCTGACTCCTCTTCCCCACACAACTCTTCCTCCTCCTCCTCCTCCCCCCTCTGTGCTGCCGTAGGTGTTGAGGAATCATCTGCTTCTGCTGAGAAATGATCCTACAACTCTTCCTCCTGTTCCTGTTCACGCTCCTCCACAGCTTGATCCACCACTCTATGCACGGCACGCTCCAGGAAGAAGGCATATGGGATCAAGTCACTGATGGAGCCTTCACTGCAACTCACCAGGTTTGTCACCTCCTCAAACGGCTGCATGAGCCTGCAGGCATTTCGCATCAGTGTCCAGTACTTCGGCCAGAATATCCCCATCTCCCCAGACTGTGTCCTTTGACTGTAGTTGTAGAGATACTGTTTGATGGCTTTCTCCTGTTGTAGCAGGCGGTCAAACATCAGGAGGGTTGAATTCCAGCGAGTCAGGCTATCACAAATCAAGCGTCTCACCAGCAAGTTGTTTCTCCGCGGAATATCGGCAAAGCGTGCCATGGCCGTGTAAGATCGCCTGAAATGACCACACACCTTCCTGGACTGCTTTAGGATGTCCTGTTAGCCTGGGTACCTAGACACAAATCTCTGAATTACGACATTGAGCACATGTGCCATGCAGGGTACATGTGTCAACTTTCCCAAATTCAAAGCCGAAATGAGATTGCTGCCATTGTCACACACCATGTTGCCGATCTCCAGTTGCCACTGATCCACCTGTTTGTTCAGAGCAGCCAGGAGAGCTGCTCCAGTGTTATTCTCCGCTTTGAGGCAAGACATGTCTAACATGGCGAGACACCATTGTACCTGGCATGCAGCATAGGCCCTGGGGAGCTGGGGCTGTGTAGCTGGAGAGGAGATGGCAGCACCTTTAGAGTTGAACTGCCACTCAACCAAGGAGGAGGAGGACGACGACAGTGAAGAGGATGTAACAGGAGGAGAGGAGGTGGCAGCAAGCCTGCCTGCAAGCCATGGAGGTGTCACTAGGTCCGCTGCACAGCCAAGTACTCCCTGCTTGCCAGCGGTCACCAGGTTGACCTAATGGGCTTTGTAAGTAATGTACCTGCCCTGATCGTGCTTGGCAGACCAGGCATCTGAGGTCAGATGGACCCTTGACCCAACGCTGTGTGCCAGAGATGACACCACTTGCCTTTTCAACTTCATGGTATCATTTGAGTATCGCCTCTTTTAAGAAACAATTGCGGCCTGGTATCTTCCACTGCGGTATCCCAATTGCCACAAATTTTGGGAAGGCCTCAGAGTCCACCAGCTGGTAACGTAACAGCTGGCGGGATAACAGTTCCGCCAAGCCAGCTGTGAGATGCCGGGCAAGGGGGTGACTGGCAGACATTGGCTTCTTCCACTCAAAGATTTCCCTCACAGACACCTGGCTGCTGCTGTGGGCAGAGGAGCAGGAACTGCTCAAGGTGAGAGGCGGAGTGGAGGAGGGAGGCTTTGATTGTGACGGTGCAAGGGAGAAAGCGGCTGAAGATGATGCACCTGAAGGAGGAAGAGGAGAAGGAGGGTGGCTTTGCTTTTGTGTGCTGCTTTTCCTCAGGTGGTCTTTCCATTGCAGTTTGTGGGCCTGATTCACAAAACGGTGCTAACCCAGTTAGCATGCCTAAAAGACTTTAGGCGTGATAACAATTGCACCACGCTGGTGAAAAGCCAGTTTAGGCGTGATAAGTTTAGATAAGTTTAGATCGTGCGCAAAGTCCCGCACGCAAAACAGCGCTATTAAACTCTATGCGAAGTGCACCAGACTTTGCTAGTGCAAAACTTTTGATCAGCTGTGCACTGCGGTGCTAACCCAGTTGGTGCTATAGTTAACACGCCTAAACATATCACGCCTAAACTTATCACACCTAAACTTATCACACCTAAACTGAGTTTAGGTGTGATAAAGGGCTTTTCACCAGCGTGCTAACTGTTAGCACCGCTTTGTGAATCAAGCCCTGTGCCTTTTCTGCATGTGCCTTTGTAAGGCAGTTGTCCCTATGCGGCTGTTGGCCTTTCCACGGCTCAATTTTTGGTGGCAGAAGTACAGATGGCATTGCTCTGATCTTTGGCATACACACTAAAAAATTTAGCTGGCTGGCTGTCCATAGGTGACGATACATGGCGCCGGACACTGCCACCAGCTGTCTCTGATGACGAGCTCCCCCTGCTTCTTTCAGCAACTCGTCTCCTCCTACTCCTCTCTGACTCCCCCTCTGAACTGTCCTCTTGGTCATCGTGTCTCTTAGGATCCCACGTGGCATCCATGGCAGTATCATCATCATAATCATCCTCCAAAGCTTCGCTTGTATCAGACACCTCCAAAACTGCACCAACAGCAGGTACTTCATCATCCTCCTCCTCACACCTTACGTCCCTGGTGTCGCCTAACTCAGACATATGAGGTGGTGTAACTTGCTTAGCGCCTTCATCTTGTTGTAACAATAAAGGCTGTGAATCAGTGATTTCCCCACCAAATAACTCCTGTGAAGTGTCAAATGTAGCGGATGTGGTACTTGGAGTAGCGCTGGTGGATGCGGAAGATGAGGTGTTCTGTGTTAAATAGTCAACCACGTCCTGACAATCTTGGGAGTTGATGGGACATGCCTTCTTCTGAGCACTTTACTTTGGGCCAGGGCCGCACAAAATCACGTCAGCACTACCTCGAACAGACCTGCCAGGTGGCCTGCCTCTGGGTCTGCCTCTGCCTATGCCTGTTGTTTTGTCCATTTCGGGGGAATGAAGTGAAAGGTATGCACTGACTTGACTAATACAATGTGCAGTCACACAGGTGCAATGAAAGGTAGCAGTGACTGGTATTACAATACAATGTGCAGCTGTCACACAGGTGCAGTTAACAGGTATGCACGGACTGGTATACTAAACAGCGTGCAGTAACACAGGTGCAGTGAAAGGTAGCAGTGACTGGTATTAAAATACATTGTGCAGCCATCACACAGGTGCAGTTAACAGGTATGCATGGACTGGTATACTAAAAAGCGTGCGGTCACACAGGTGCAGTGAACAGGTATGCAGGGATTGGTATTACAAATGTGCACCTGTCACACACACACAGGTACCATGAACAGGTGCAGTGACTGGTGGTTTATTACACTGCTTGCGCTCACGTAAGTGCACTGAACAGGTTACAGGTATGCACTGCAGTGATTGGTATTACAAATGTGCAGCTGCCTGTCACACACACACACAGGTACCGTGAACAGGTGCAATGACTGGTGGTATTAACAATGCATGCGCTGGACTTCCGGTTCCGGCGCCCGTCATGGTGGAAGTGCGGAGATAGAGCTCCGGCTGGCCGCTCCACAACTCAGCCCAGATCCCAGCAAATAGCCCGCCGTCGGACGCACCAGCATACCCCGTGCACAAGGGAGCCCTCCTGCAGTGACAGGTGCCGCGCATGGATTACGCGGCTAGAGCACAAACAGCGCCGAGGGCAGGAAGGGGAGACACCCAAGATGGCGGGCGGAAGATCAGCAAGGAAAGCTGCGAAACACAACACAGACGCTGACTCCCAGAGAGGTGAAGCCAGCTCAGAGGGGGAATCTGACGGAGGAGAACCACAGGAGGAAGGTGCACACCACTCACATCTGTGCATCAACTACAAAAGGTTAGCGGAGGAGGTGGGGGAGGCCTTAGTACCAGACCTGCAGGCCACTATTCAGGACACCATAAAGAAATCTTTGCAGGGCATAAAACAAGACCTGCAACAGCAGGCCAAGCGCATTAAAGGCGTAGAACAGAGAGTAAGCGAATGTGAAGACGACTTAAAAAAAGCTAATACCACCATAGATACACTTCGCAAGGAAAATGCAACAGCACACGCCCGCATAGAAGACCTTGAGAATCGCTCCAGGCGAAACAATATAAGAATAATCGGCCTTTCAGAAGACGTTTCAGAAGATCAGCTCTATAACATCTGCGCCATAGAAATCCCTACAGCTTTGGGACTCGAGGTACCCATAAAGGTAGAACGCGCACACAGAGTCGGTCCAATGCGCGGCAAGAAAACATGATAATGGTCCGCTACCTCGACTTCGCGGATAAGACACGGCTGATGGCCGCTTATAGAGCAGCAGCAAAGGACCTGGAGATACGTAACTGCACCCTCCGTCTTTTCAACGACTATTCAGCCGAGGTGTCCAAAAGAAGGCAAGCCTTTGTACCATCATGTAATACCTTAGCCAGCAGAGGATTAAAATTCATGCTTCTTTTTCCAGCATTAATGCGCGTGATTGATCCGAATGGCAAGCAGCTAACCTTTTATACGCCAGAAGAAGTCCAAGATTACCTTAAACAACCACAAACGTCTGCATGTTCTTCTCCTGCTAGAAGCCAATCCTCGTCCAGAGAAGAACCCGATTGATGATATAACCTTAAGATGGGAAAACTTTTAACGCACCATTCTGGGCAAGTTCGTGGAGTATGAAGCTTCGGAGCTAGGTCAGAGAACACCATCGGTAAGGAAGGGAAGTCCCCAAACGGGAAATTTTTTGTTTCCCACAAATGTTCTTTTGGTTGACTTCTTGCTTTTATGCTTTCCTCTGGTTTGAGGAAGTTCTGCAGGGGGTTCTAGGGGTTTTGGGGTTTAAGGGGTGGGATGAGCCTACCCTGTGCCTTTATATGGGAAATAATACTGTTATTGAAATATTGGTTGATAACTGCTGGCATCTTCGTTCGGATAGTATCGCAACATACGCATAATTTCATGGAATGTTAAAGGTTTGCAATCTGCAGGCAAACGCTCACGGGTACTAAATCACTTAAAGAAATGATCGCCTGATATTTGTCTACTTCAAGAGACGCATCTAGATAGTGACCAATTTAAATTCATGAGAAAAAAATGGGTTGGGGAAGTATATGGGGCACCAGCAATAAATAAAAAAGCGGGAGTTCTGATCCTCCTACACAAATCGTTACAAGTTCATGTGCAAGGTTGCGATGCTGACCCGAATGGAAGATGAGTTTCGTTGGTCCTTAACCTCCTTAGCGGTAACCCCGTGTGTGACACGGGGTAAGCCGCCGGAGGGTGCCGCTCAGGCCCTGCTGGGCCGATTTACATAATTTTTTTTTGCTGGACGCAGCTAGCACTTTGCTAGCTGCGCCAGCCCCCCGATCGCCGCCGCCGCGCGCCCGATCGCCGCTATCCGGTGCGGCGCGCGCCCCCCCCCCCCCCAGACCCCTGCGCTGCCTGGCCAATCAGTGCCAGGCAGCGCCAAGGGGTGGATCGGGTCTCCCAATGACGTCCCGACGTCGCTGACGTCGGTGACGTCATTCCGCCCCGTCGCCATGGCGACGGGGGAAGCCCTCCAGGAAATCCCGTTCTTTGAACGGGATTTCCTGATCGCCTATCGCCGGAGGCGATCGGCGGGGCTGGGGGGATGCCGCTGAGCAGCGGCTATCATGTAGCGAGCCCTCGGCTCGCTACATGATTTTAAAAAAAAAAAATTAAAAAAAAACTGCTGCGCTGCCCCCTGGCGGTATTTTTCACACCGCCAAGGGGGTTAAATTTTCTGCAGACACTTTTAATATCTGGAACATATATGGTCCAAACGAACAAAACCAGCCTTTTTTTGATTCTCTAACGGCAAAATTAACTAAGGAAACCACACCTAATCTCATAGTTGGGGGGGATATGAACTCGGTTATTTCAACTAAGGAAGATAGATCCCACCCGAAGATTTTAGACAGATCCCATGACAAAAGATTGGACATACTTCTAGAAGCCACTAACCTGATAGATGCCTGGTGTTTTCTCAATCCCATATCCCGGGAATATACTCATTACTCATTTAGACATAAATCCCACTCGCGAATTGATTTACTTTTAATGAGAAAAACTATTCTAGGGAGATTACGAGATGCCTCAATACAAGATATGGTCATTTCAGACCATGCGCCAATCACATTGGACATCTCAGATACAATCCCAAAAGGCAACAGATTTATATGGAGATTTCCTTCGCAATTATACGGAGATGAAAACTTTGCCGGCATGTTAAAAGGATGGTGGCGGGAGTATGTCGAGGACAACTCTCTGCATTTAAATAATCCCACATTGCTGTGGGAAACATCCAAAGCAGTTCTAAGGGGCAAAATCATGGGCTACGTGACAAAGAAAAAGGTAGATTCCAATAGAAGGTATGAGGAAGCAGTGAAACTGGTGCGTGATGCTTATACTAGCTATAGAGCGGATCCAACAGAAATTAATAGAAAACGATGGATCAAAACCAAGCTAGAAAGTGATACATGGTTCAGGTTGAGGGAAGAAGCACACAGACCTTACGTAAACCTGCAATATTACAAACATGGTGACAAAGTGGGCAAACTTTTGGCCTACCTAGCGAAATAAATGTTTTCCACACGTAAACCAATTGCAGCTAAAAATGAGAGGGGAGTGCTTGTTCACCAACCGTCGGCAGTTTGCGATATATTTGCAAACTTTTATCAGCAACTATACTCCTCCAAGCATCAATCCCAGGCTGATGAGCAAACTGTATTAGAAAGCATACAACTAAAAAAGTTAACTGAAGAAGAAAAATCGGAATTAAATGCAGAAATCACTTTAGCAGAAGTTAGGGCGGCAATCACATCCTTGGCACTGGGCAAAGCTCCAGGACCTGATGGCATGTCGTCAGAATACTTTAAAATCCTCAAAGAGTAAATATGCCCGGTCCTAGTTCAAGTATTCAATAAAATTCTACAGACAGGGGAATACCTCCCTACAGGACACCTAGCGCACATTAAAGTGATCCCCAAGGAAGGAAGAGAGGCAGAGCAGGTGGGCTCTTATAGACCCATCTCGCTAATTGACACAGATGTCAAACTATTGTCCAAAATAATGGCCAACCGCTTAGCAGAAATTATGCCTCGCTTAATCCACCCCAACCAGGTGGGGTTTACGAAACAGAGAGCAGCAGTATCCAATGTTCATAAGGTGTTAACGGTGCTGGAGGAGGTGAGGTCGTATCCTTTAACACATCAATCCGCCGCAGTGTTAAGCATCGATGCCGAAAAAACATTCGATCAGGTGGAGTGGGACTGGCTGTTTGGAGTTCTAGCCAAACAGGGATTTGAGGGCCCCTTTATTAATGCACTGAAAGCCATGTACTCTGCACCAAAAGCTCAGGTAGCAATGCCTGGCTTTCTTTCTAACTACATAAAGCTGGGAAGGGGAACCAGACAGGGCTGCCCCCTCTCCCCGATCTTGTTCAATTTAGCTTTGGAACCCCTTGCAGTCCTACTGAGGGAGCGCCTGGGGGGTATCGCAGTGGGAAATAGGTTAGTCCAGCAAGCACTCTTTGTGGACGACATCCTTCTATTCTTATCAGACCCGATCATTTAAGTCCTCATAGCTTTAAAAACAATTGAGGAGATAGGTAAACTATCAGGTTTCGTCATAAATCCCCAAAAAAGTGAGCTCACGCCTCTGTCCTCCAGAGCAAGTACAACTGGGTGGGCCTCTTTGGGGGTTAAACTAACCACCACAACCATAAAATATCTGGGCGTGACCTTTTCAAGAGACCCTACGCAACTTTATAACCTTAATTACACCCCACTATTAAAAAGCATTAAAACGCAACTAGAAAAATGGCATAACCTCCCAATAGGCTACGTGGGGAGAATAGCTTTGATTAAAATGATATCAATGGGTAGACTATTGTATCCGATGCAGACGATCCCGCTCCTCATTAAACATAAGGATGTGGCCTCACTCCACTCTTCCTGGTCCAAATTTATATAACAATCTAGGAAACCTAGGATTTCGAGAATCAAACTTGCACTCCCTAAACACCTAGGGGGACTTAATCTTCCTTCAATTAGGGATTACAATTTGGCGGCCTTATTCAGACATTCCCATGACTGGATCACTAATACAAATCACTATTCCAACACAAAATTGGAACAAGAACAGGCACTCCCCTGGTCACTAGCAGGCATATTACACGCTCAGCTAGGGAATCTGCCATTGCGCCTGAGACACAATTTGGTCTTTAGGGATACTATAGCTGCTTGGAAAGCGGTAAGGAAAAAAAGTGGACTCCCACACAGATTCTCTAAATATCTCCCGATATGGGGTAACCCCAATTACCCAGTTAGCATCCAACCAAAAACTTTTGCCAGATGGGATGATAGGGGGCTTAAATGTATGGGAAACATGTTCAACCTTACTGAAGGCCTATGGCTGACCTTCAGAGAACTTAGAGAGAAATTTAATCTCCAGGTAGGAGATTTTTTGGCGTATGCACAAATTCGCTCCATGGTTAACCAAGGCCTACGCACACATTCATCTATAATGACTACCACTAAATTTGATGCTATCCTAGGACCTGGACTGTCTTTCAGATCTCTGGCAGATTTCTATTTAGCTATTAGGGAGCTGGACAGCAAGAAACTAGCAGAAAGGGCCATGAAAAAATGGGAAGACATCCTGCAGGAAGAAGGACAGGTAATCAAAAATGAGAAATGGAGATCATCACATCTCTTGTTTATTCATGGGGTAAATATGCGTTTAATATTAAGTATAGGTCACCTCCCTCTGGATACAGTCCCCATTGCCCTAAATGCAATTTAGTTAATGCGGATCTATTTCACTGCATATGGTCTTGTCACAAGATCCAAATGTTCTGGGATAAAGTTCTTAAATACGCAAATAAACTATGCAAAAAAAAAGTGAATAAGTCATGTTTACTATGTCTGTTTAATGATGTCAAATTACCCACAGAAACCCTTCAAGGTTCTCCCTCTACTTTATTCCATATAATATTAATAACAGCAAGAAGAGCCATATTTTGTAAATGGTTGGAACCTCTCATACCAGGCATCTCTTTATTGGAACAAGAACTGCTATATGTGTTCCATATGGAAAGACTAAACACGCTACAAGCTAAAGAACTGAGAACTAAAGCCTTTTTTAAGGTCTGGAGAACATTTGTTTCACGTCAATTTTCCCCTCAGCAAATTCAGGCATTGATGCAGGACTTCATGCTAACTTCTTGGTACTGTCTGGAAGATATCGGTGACACATTGGGCAACCTGAAGGTTACTAGAGACATTAGCAGGGTTAGACCTTAAACAATTTCTAAAAAGGCACAGTGAGGCTCGGGAGGGATTTGGGAGAGGGGTGGGAGAGTTAGGGTGGTTTATGTGGGAGTAGGGGAGACCAGTATCTATGTATAATACAACATTTCTTTCTGCTTTGAAAATTCGTCTGCTTAATAGATACTATGGGCTTGATTCACAAAAGAGTGCTAACTGTTAGCACGGCCGTTTTCACACGAATTTTCGCAGCGTGCGCGATCGCGAATTTTCACGCGAAAATGATATCGATTTCACGGGAAAATTCACGTTTGCGCGCAAAAATTCCCGATCGCGTGTGATGCGAAAATTCGCGCGAAAACGGCCGTGCTAACAGTTCGCACTCTTTTGTGAATCAAGCCCTATGTCTTTGTTGAAAATCAATAAAAATATATAAAAAAAAAAATGCATGCGCTCACGTAGGTGTAGGTAGGTAGGTGCACTGGACAGTGAACAGGTGCAGTGATTGGGATTACAAATGTGCAGCTGTCTGTCACACACACACAGGTACCGTGAACAGGTGCAATGACTGATGGTATTAACAATGCGTGCGCTCATGTAGTTATAGGTAGGTAGGTAGGTGCACTGAACAGTGAACAGGTGCAGTGATTGGTATTACAAATGTGCAGCTGCCTGTCACACACACACGCAGGTACCGTGAACAGGGGCAATGACTGGTGGTATTAACTATGCGTGCGCTCATGTAGGTATAGGTAGGTAGGTGCACTGAACAGTGAACAGGTGCAGTGATTGGGATTACAATTGTGCAGCTGCCTGTTACACACACACACACAGGTACCGTGAACAGGTGCAATGACTGGTGGTATTAACAATGCGTGCACTCACGTAGGTAGGTAGGTAGGTGCACTGAACGGTGAACAGGTGCAGTGATTGAGATTACAAATGTGCAGCTGCCTGTCACACACACAGGTAGTCACTGAATGTGCTGGGCCTGGCAGTGGCACAGTAGGAATTACCAAGGCTGTCTATGCAACACAAGTGTCTGTGGGACACACACCAGTGATGCTCGAATACCCCTTAATCACGGATCCGAATGCGGCCGTGTTTATTGGAGCTGCATCCGGATCGACCCGTGATCACGTCCCGTCTTTTTTTACGCAAAACCGGCTCGACCCGTATTCTTTCTGATTTCACCATAAAAGTAACGGTAATCACGGCTGTGACCCGTATTGCTCATGCGTAAGCCTATGGTCGCATGCGTAAAAATGTACGGGTGTATGAGGTGATTTGCGGCTGCGCAAGCGTACCCGTAGTCGACATACATATAAAAATACGTGTGTCCATGCATCTCGTAGTATGTAATGTGTAATGACCGGTTAATATTCATTCCCTGAATGCGCATGAGCATGCGTAAATGCCGCTCGTACACATAAAAACTTACGTGAACGTATGCCTGCTGGGCCTGCGTAGAAGTGTCTAGAAGTTTTTTCAGGGAAGCTAGCAAGTGCCCCAGGACTTCCAGATTTACTACTGGATGCTACAAATGGCTCCCAGTGTGCAGTTTGTGCACAGTGCCTGCCTGGCCAGCACTACTAAGCACCCAACTGCAGCAGACACTAGCAGGCAGCACAGTACACTCTGAACTACACTGACTAACTAAATGACTATTATCACTGGCTAGCTAAATACAAGCAATAACAGCAGTATAACAGCACAGGAATGAGCTAAAACGCTGTGTTTTTAACACTAATTGCCCTTTGCTTTGTGACACACAATGCCTGGAAATGCTCTCAGACACTCAGTCTCAGCAAGGACAGAGTTTCTCATGATGGCCGCTGGGTTTTATACAGGAGGGGAGGGCATAGCCTCCCCTTCTGTGATTGGTTGTTGTAGCCTGCGCTAGGGGCCTCTGATTGGGCCAGTGACGTCATCATTACATTTTCCCGATCACGGCCGCATCACGGCCGTGATTACGGGCCGTGACCCGTATTTTTGTACGCAAGCCGTGACCCGGATTTACCGCAATGCCGTGATCCATGCGGATCACGGCATACGGATCACGGCCCCGTGTTGCGGAAAAATGGCCGTGAATCACGCGTACCCGTGATCACGACCACCCGTGATAGCAACACTGACACACACACACAAAAAATAGATCACAAGAACAAGATTAGCTCTCAACAGAGCTGTTGAGGGGTGCTTTTTTAGCAATAAGAATCTGCAAGGAGCAAGCTAACAAGCCTACAAGAGCCTAACTAAGCTTTCCCTATAGCTCTCTCTGCAGCAGCAGCAGCTCTCCCTTCTCTAATTACTGCAGGCACACAAATGAGTCCAATGCCTAACGCTGTCTGCCTTTTATAAGGGGGTTGGGGCTCCAGGAGGGAGTTTAGCCTGATTGGCTACAATGTGCCTGCTGACTGTGATGTAGAGGGTCAAAGTTGACCCTAATGATGCACTATGGGGGCGAATTGAACTTCCGGAAAAGTTTGCGGTTCTCCGGGATCGTGAACCCCAGAAGTTTGCCGGCGAACCGTTCGGGCCATCTCTACAAAAGATAAGATAAAGGGGTTTATCAATAACTGAACTTAATTCTCTTAGGACCTGAGGATGCATGCCATCCGGGCCAGGTGCCTTGTCTATTTTTAATTTATTTAGTCTTGCCTTTACTTCTTCCTGCGCTAAGTATGTAATATTACAATTGGAAGATTGAGACTCTTCTGCATCTGTAATTTGCAACAGTGATGTTTCCCTTGTGAAGACAGAAGCAAAGAAAGCATTTAATAACTCTGCCTTACCTTGGTCATCCACCATTGAGTTCTCTCCCTCATCCTTTAGGAGTCCAATACAGTCAACCTTTCTTTTTTTAAAGTTGATGTACTTGTAAAACTTATTTGGGTTAGATTTGATATCCCTAGCGATTTGATTTTCAGCTTCGATCTTTGCCAGCCTAATTTATTTTTTACAACTTCGATTGCACTCCTTATAATTGCTTAGTGCAGCCTTTGTCCCCTCCTGTCTTAGGATCCTATAGGCATTCTTTTTCCACTTCATTTTATTTCTATCCTTTCCATTCATCCATAGAGGCCTTTTTTTATTCCTTGGGGCTTGATTCACAAAGCGGTGCTAACTGTTAGCACGCTTGTGAAAATCCCCTTAGCACATCTAAACGAGCTTTTACTTTACGCATGCAAAACTTTATGCACGTAAAACTTTACGCAGGCACTGAACAGAGTGCAGGGCGCTCCGCGCGAAGTGCCCATTACAGCCGATGGGACTTAGCGCGCGCATAGAACTTTGCGCGCGCAAAACTTTGCGCGCGGTACTTAGCGCGCAATCTGATTGAGAAAACCGGTGCTAACCTACTTAGCACCCTGGTTAGCGCGCCTAAAGACTTTAGACGTGCTAAGTAGGTTAGCGCCGCATAGTGAATGAAGCCCCTAGACGTTTTGTTTCCATATGGGATATATTTACTACAATATTGATTGAGAATAATTTTGAAAGCTTGCCATTCCCTTCAGTTTCCTTCCGTTGTAGCATCTTATCCCAGTTCATCAAACTTAGTGCCTGCCTAAGTTGATTGAACTTTGCTTTTCTAAAATTCATAGTTTTAGTTGTCCTGCTGCCCCGTGGCCTATCAGTCACCAGATCAAATGTTATCATGTAGTGATCACTATTTCCCAAATGTTCTTGTAACTGCACACTTGATACATTATCTGGTCTATTTGAAATAATCAAATCCAGTAATGCATTCCCCCTAGTTTGTTCAGTTACCGTTTGAGTAACAGTGACAGTGAGGTAACTGTCCTGTAGTGTTGCCAGAAATCTGCGGCCAACCAAGACAATAACCAAAAAGTGGGCGGAGACAAATACAAATTTCACTGGGAAAATGTAAACCACAGCCATTCTGTTAATGGTAGAGTTCTCAAACTTGACACAGTTGGTCACTGAGTGACTGGGATTAATATTCATAAAAGTGGGTGGAGCCTTCACAATCCAATCAAAATTCACCTATTGATTTTCAAGGGGAATATTTAATTGCTGCCATTCTTGCACTGTTAATGGCACAAGCCTCAAACCTGGCACAGTTGATCATTGGGTGACTGGGGTTCAAATTCAGAAAAATGGATGGAGCCACAAACAGCCAATCAGATTTGTTTCATTTCAATGCAAATTATTGATGCCAAAGACCGCAAAGCTCACAAATTTGGTCACTGAGTAATTGTGTGGTAGGGTTAAAAGTGGGCACAGCCAACACCAGCCAAATACATACCCGGGCAATGCCGGGCCATCAGCTAGTAATATCATAAATTAATTCTCACTTCAGGTTCCCTTAAAGGCTCTGATCAGGTCTGTGATGGGTCTGAAACCATAGAACCCCTAGACACAGTGTAAAGCAGCAGATTAAATAAAACCCAACTGGTGGGGTGTTTATTGGGCACTCAGTTCACACAAGGGGCCCAAACAAGGAAACACAAGTCCCAAAGTCCCAGTAGCTCCACAAATAGCAGAAGTCCAAGCTGTGCACAACAGATCCCAGTAGTCCCAATATGTGCAATTCTCATCAGTCCCAACATCCAGTAGCTATCTGACAAGTCCACACAACCAGTTGCAGATATAATACACCAGTCCACAGTCCAAGACCTCAGGACATAAGTTACTGTTTCTTAAGGCTCGTACACATGTCGGATTTTTCCAAATGGCCGGTCGTTTGGATGTTTGAAAACCAATCTTATCAGCTGAACGACCGATCGTACACATGCCCGATTTGACGTCCAAATGACCAGACGTTCAAACGTCCAAACGACCGGTCGTTTGGAAAAATCTGACGCGTGTACGAGCCTTTAGCCGCATGGGAGATTATCCTTGGCTTACCACAGGTCCTGGAACTGCTCTACCTTCTACAGACATAACACAATTGCCTCACATGAGGTGCAAGCTTTCATCTGCAGTGCCTTGCTGTCTGCTCCCCTGCTGAGAGCTACAGAGGAGCCTAGATGGGGAATGGCTTTGTGCTGATAAGGTGTATCTCTGATTTCTCCAGAGTGTGGGGGAAGGTGAGCTTTCTTTGGGACACCAAATAAAGTACTTTACATAATAGTCTGCAGCAGGGGTCTAGTCCTGGGAAAAGAAGTGAGTGGACTTACCCGGAGAATTGGCGTGGTCAAGCACCCCGTGGGCGTGGTCATGGGTGGGGCCAAATATACATGACCTTAGCAGTGATGTAAAAGGTCTGCCGAGGAAGTTTGAGCTCTGCCGTAGTGTATCCCCCAAAAATAGATGTAATCTGACAGCATTTCACCAAAAAGACACAATCTGGTAAAAGTTCCTCCAAAATACAGATAATATGGAAGTGGTTCCCCCAAAAATAGACAATGTGGCAGCAGCAGTTCCACCAACATACACATAATTTGGAAGCAGTTCCCCAAAATACGCGAAACCTGGCAGCGGATCACCCAAAATACACGTAACACCCAAAGGACATATAATCTGGCAGTAGTGGTCCCCCAAACATACACAATCTGGCAGCAGTTCCCCAAAATACACGTAATCTGGCAGCAGCCGTTCCCCTAACATACACATAATTTGGCAGCTGTTCCCCAAAATACATAACAGCGGTTCCACAAAAATGCAGATAATCTGACAGCAGTTCCCCCAAAATAGGTACCCCCAGCATAGGTAGCCAGGTCTATAGGTGTCCCCATTATAAGTAGCCATGAGTATAGTAGTCCCCGGGATATATGTAGCCAGAGGTATAGTTGCCTAGTATATGTAGCCAGGGGTATATGTGCCCAGTATATGTAGCCAGTGGGATATGTCCCCAGTATATGTAGTCAGGGGTATATGTGCCCAGTATATATAGCCAGGGGTATATGTGCCCAGTATATATAGCCAGGGGTATATGTGCCCAGTATATGTAGTCAGGGGTATATATGCCCAGTATATGTCACCAGGGGTATATATGCCCAGTATATGTAGCCAGGGGTATATATGCCCAGTATATGTAGCCAGGGGTATATATGCCCAGTATATGTTGCCAGGGGTATATATGCCCAGTATATGTTGCCAGGGGTATATATGCCCAGTATATGTAGGCAGGGGTATATGTGCCCAGTATATGTAGGCAGGGGTATATGTGCCCGGTATATGTAGCCAGGGGTATATATGCCCAGTATATGTAGGCAGGGGTATATGTCCCCAGTATATGTAGGCAGGGGTATATGTGCCCAGTATATGTAGGCAGGTGTATATGTCCCCAGTATATGTAGGCAGGGGTATATGTGCCCAGGTAGCCAGGGGTATATGTCCCCAGTATATGTAGGCAGGGGTATATGTCCCCAGTATATGTAGGCAGGTGTATATGTCCCCAGTATATGTAGGCAGGTGTATATGTCCCCAGTATATGTAGGCAGGGGTATATGTCCCCAGTATATGTAGCCAGGTTTATAGTGGCCCCCAGTATATGTAGCCAGGTGTATAGTGGCCCCCAGTATATGTAGCCAGGTGTTTAGTGGCCCCCAGTATATGTAGCCAGGTGTTTAGTGGCCCCCAGTATATGTAGCCAGGTGTTTATTGGCCCCCAGTCTATGTAGCCAGGTGTTTAGTGGCCCCCAGTATATGTAGCCAGGTGTTTAGTGGCCCCCAGTATATGTAGCCAAGTGTATAGTGGCCCCCAGTATATGTAGCCAGGTGTTTAGTGGCCCCCAGTATATGTAGCCAGGTGTTTAGTGGCCCCCAGTATATGTAGCCAGGTGTATAGTGGCCCCCAGTATATGTAGCCAGGTGTATAGTGGCCCCCAGTATATGTAGCCAGGTTTATAGTGGCCCCCAGTATATGTAGCCAAGTGTATAGTGGCCCCCAGTATATGTAGCCAGGTGTATAGTGGCCCCCAGTATATGTAGCCAGGTGTATAGTGGCCCCCAGTATATGTAGCCAGGTGTATAGTGGCCCCCAGTATATGTAGCCAGGTGTATAGTGGCCCCCAGTATATGTAACCAGGTGTTTAGTGGCCCCCAGTATATGTAGCCAGGGGTATATGTGCCCACTATATGTAGCCAAGTGTATAGTGGCCCCCAGTATATGTAGCCAGGTGTTTAGTGGCCCCCAGTATATGTAGCCAGGTGTTTAGTGGCCCCCAGTATATGTAGCCAGGTGTATAATGCCCCCCAGTATATGTAGCCAGGTGTATAGTGGGCCCCAGTATATGTAGCCAGGTGTATAGTGGCCCCCAGTATATGTAGCCAGGTGTATAGTGGCCCCCAGTATATGTAACCAGGTGTATAGTGGCCCCCAGTATATGTAGCCAGGTGTATAGTGGCCCCCAGTATATGTAGCCAGGTGTATAGTGGCCCCCAGTATATGTAGTCAGGTGTTTAGTGGCACCCAGTAAATGTAGCCAGGTGTATAGTGGCCCCCAGTATATGTAGCCAGGTATATAGTGGCCCCCAGTATATGTAGCCAGTTGTCCCCCCCCCCCTGGAGGGGAGCAGCGCAGCAGAGAGGAGCATTGTGCGCAGCGTGGGGAAGGGCGGACGTTTCCCCCCCCCCCTCCCTCACCTTGGGGCTCCTCTCCCTGGCTCTCCCCTCCATAAAGATGCGGCGGTGGCTGGCGGCGGTGACTGGCAGCGGCATCGGTGGGCGGAACTTACCTCCTCCAGTGTTCCGGGTGGACGCTGTGCGTGCCGCTGCTCTGGTCTAGACCAGAGTAGCGGCACGCACAGAGGCCACCCGGAACATTGGAGGAGGTAAGTCCCGCCCACCGATACCGCTGCCAGTCACCGCCGCCAGCCACCGCCGCATCTTTATGGAGGGGAGAGCCAGGGAGAGGAGCCCCAAGGTGAGAGAGGGGGGGGGGGGAATACGTCCGCCCTTCCCCACGCTGCGCACAATGCTCCTCTCTGCTGCGCTGCTCCCCTCCAGGGTGCTAGGGGGGACGGCGTTCACTGTCCAAAAAAAGTAAGTGGACGCCGCCCCCCCGCGTTCACGCAGGACTCGTCCCCTGCAGTCCTAATCCAATTACCCAGTGTCACAAGGTCTTTATTTCATATGATGAAGAGTCCAGTAGAACACCTATAACCAATAATATGGCTGCTGGATTCCATATGTGTACATATGTTTCACTTCAATTAGGCTACTTTTTTTATCTAGGCTAAACTTTTTTTAATCTATTTGTTTTTTCTTTCTCTGGTTAGACTTGATGGACAGATGTCTTTTTTAAACCAAACTGTGTAAAAAAATAAAAAAAGGTCGCATACTCCTGAGACGACTCTGATCATAGAAATAGGTGTGCCTGTACCTGGTGTACATATGAGATATTTGCATGTGATGTATATCTGTTACCTTCTGCTAAAGGGAGGAACAAAGGGGGAAAAAACTGTCATGCATTGCTTTGCTAGCTACTTGCCCTTTTTCCTGCCTCTTGATTGCTGTCTTAAAAAACGTTAAAAGACTTGGTACTCTGTAGTCCAAAAAAGTCTCTGCTATGTCGACGACCCAAAGTAGAGTACTATGTCTTTAAGTGTACACACTCATAGAAATGCCTGGATCCAATGATAAGCCTCTCCTTCCCCCAAATATCTAAGTGTGCTGTACGGAATTCTTGAAATGAGGCTGCCCGACACGTAACAGAGAGGGGAGGAGCTAACACGGGGAGGTGACTATAAGGAAGGACTGTAGGACGCCTTAATGGACATCCTGACGAATCGCCCAACTTAGAGGCGGGAAACGCGTGGATGGGCGGAGCCTGTGCGTCCATGTGACTTACTCCACGCTCTGCATGCTGACCAAGTTGCAGAAGTTTCCGCTGGCGTCTGTGTGATCTGCACGATCCGAACGCACGGGAGAGGGTGTATTGCCTGCCTGCTGGAGTGCTAGTTATGCACCGGCATACACGGAACACAAGCGGAATTCCGTTTCGAACACCCAAACCCCAGTGGCAAGTTGCTGACAGAGTGGGTACCCACTGAAGGAACCATACGACGGAGGTGGTGAGATAAACAGCGCTATTACATGTGCATGGCTGCTAGCTGCTGCTGTACCAATTTATGGGACTATCTCTGTGAGAAGTACAGGACTGCATTATACCTGCTGTTTTTCGCTGTTATACAGTTGGATCCCTCTGCTCCCCATGGGTTGCCTAATATCTGGTTAAGCAACTATCCACTGAACTACAGTATTTTCAAGTGTGTTTTTGGGCGCCATGGCTGCAAGTATGCGTGGAGGAATGTATGAACTGCCGGCTTTGATTAGATGGTTATCGGTCAGAGTCGTGTTCATTATCATTGTGCCGCACAGATGCTCCAGCGAGGTTTTTAAAGTGTTTTAGATAGCTGATTTTTTCATGTAGTCAAGCCTTTTTGTACAGTGTCATAAATTAATGGTTTACCTGGCAACACATTGAGAACCCTAGCCTCATATGTAATTTTTTCTAGTCTATATCGGGGTAATGTGTCACTAAATAGGCGAGTACTGGGAGACCACAATTTAGTTTATCATATGATCATAAATGAGATGGTGTAGCCCTCCTTTTCTTTACTGTGTACTTTGTTTATCTAGGCTACACTTTTTTTAATCTATTTGTTTTTTCTTTCTCTGGTTAGACTTGATGGACGGATGTCTTTTTTAAACCAAACTGTGTAATGCTGGATACACACCATGAGTTTCCGCGTCGAATGCGTCCGTCGATACGCGTCGATTCGATTATTTCCGAGCATTTCCTAACGAATTTCGATGATTTTTAGGTCGATTGCCATGTAAAGTATGGCAAATCGACCTAACGATCCATCGAAGCTTGAATCGGACATGTCGGAAATAATCGAATCGACGCGTATCGACGGCCGCATCGAACGCGGAAACGCATGGTGTGTATCCAGCATAACTATAAGCATGCAACACAGGGCAATTTCAACATTATTACCGCTAACCGTTGCCTTTTTAATAGGTCCCATATTACTTACCAGATCGTTGCTATGGTAACAGCATGGCAATCTTTCCATAGGTTATTGAATCAGGGTTATAGTTCTGTCTATGTATGCGTGGTCATATATCCTCTATAATGCATGTCACAGAATTCCATTTCAGTAGGAAACACATTTTAAGTGCATGTAAACTACATATAAGAATATTAAATCTACAGGTATTAACAGATGCAAAATAAAATTCTTTCTACAGATTTATGCCTATAGTAACCTTATTTGTGGTACAATGATTTGACATTAGCAGTGTGACCAATGAACCATCAGAAAATGCAAGAAAGCATCTTCACTTGCAAGTGGCATGATGCAGAGTATGTTTAATGTCTCCAGGCTTCCTCCACAGCTGTATTATATGACATGTAATGTCGCTTCTAGTATCTTAAGCAATGTTTGTAAATTTTCAGGGAGGGGGCATTGGTCAGGAAGGTTCAATTCTGCCTAGAGGCTATAGATGACACTACCTAACTGGGAAAAATAATAACGTTAAATCATCCTGACATCAGCAAAATAAGCTTAAACATGATTTTGCCTAGGCATGTTCAATATATACCTAACAGTAAACTACAAACTCATATACCCATTAGAGCAAGGAACCAACAACTACATACCCTCTTAGTTTGTTTGTAGTTTTATTAGGTTTATGAAAAATTAATAACATTTTTAATTTATATTTTAAGCAACATATTCAAGTGATAACTTATTCTAGTTTTTTCATGGAATGATCTTGTGGGATACCTCTTTTATTTTGTGTCTTTTGTCTTGTTATGAGTGCAATAATGTAATCACCCTTCAAGCATGATTTGTGTACTGACTCAAAGGTACCCTCCCAAAAAATAAATAAATAGATAACAAAACAATGGGTGACAACAATTTTATGCAGCTTAAACAGTATCATAGAAAAGACAAAAATCCTTCCATTCTCAGCTTGGTATGTTAACTTACTGCTGGACAGGTTATTACAGAATCATTGAAGGCTGTTTCTGGGACTCCCAACAGCAACATCCTATTCTATTTTTTCACTGCTTAATTGTTCAACACATTTTAAAATGATTACTTATCTATTAATTTATTTACAGAATATCAGCAGCCCCCCAAAAAAAGGTTCACTGCCAGGGCCATGCAAAGGGTCCTTAAGTGGGGGGTGTTTAATGTTTAAAAAAAAAAGGGCCTCCCCAAAAATGCACAATAGTACCTACAAGTGGTGGGGACCTTCCCCCCAACCCCTTGCCCTGTAGCCCCCTTTGCCCAACCCCCTGCCCCCCCCAGCTCTCCAACTGCCCCAAACCATCCCCCTGAGCCCCTCCGCTTGACACATACATTCAGTCACAGAAGCACAGGCTGCATTAAATGGTGTAGAGTCAGTCGGACCTGTCACCAGTGGTCCCACAGTCCCCCCTCCTCGTTTCTGTATGGGGGGTATTGGTTGTCATGTGGGTGCTGAATGCAGATGCTGGGTGTCATGTGGGTTCTGGGTGTGGGTATAGGGTGTCGTGGGTTCTGGCTATGGGTGGGTATTGAGTGTCATGCAGGTGTTGATTACAGGTACTTAGTTCCATGTGAGATATGGGTGCATGTACTGGATGTCATTTGGGTGCTGGGTGCAGGTACTGGGTGTGACATGGGTGCGAATACTTGGTGCCATACTTGCACTAGGTGTTGGCTGGGAATTGGGTGTTACATGGGTTTTAAACGCAGGTACTTTGGGTGTAGGTACTAGTTAAGTTGGTGCTTGGTGCAGATAGTGGGTGCCATGTGGAGGCTGTGTGCAAGTGTGAGTACTGGTAGCAATGTCAGGCCTGGGTGCAGGTACTTTTTGTCATGTGAGTGTGAGTACTGGATGCCAGCTTTGGAGGGAAGGGGTGTGGGTGGATGTTGTTGGGAGAAGTAGAGGTCAATGTGGGTGCTGCAGGAAGGGAAAGTCTTCAGGGTGGTGCTGGGGAAGGAGAGGTCACCGGGGATGCTGGTGACAGGAAGGGTGCCATTTGGGGAGGGAAAGGTCAATGTGGGTGCTGGTGGAGGTAGAGGTCAGTGTGGGTGCGGGGGAGGCAGGATCACTGCAGTGCTAATGCTGGGGAGGGAGAGGTCAGTATGGGTCCTGGGTGGAGGGAGAGGTCACTGTGGGTGCAAGATTGAGGTATAAGTCACTGTGAATGCTGGGGGAGGGAGAAGTCACTGCTGTAAGGGAGACACCATCTTACCTGCTCCCACACAGCTGGTCCCACACACAAGATGGTTACACTAGGATTCCTGTATGGGACCTCTTTACTCCAAAGTTTCCCAGGTGGGGGAGCAGGACAGGGCTTCCCACATACTGTGGGTGGGGCTTATCATGGACAGGGAGGTGCTTACTTTTTGCAGCCAAGGGGGCCTTTTTATGGGTATTTAAAAAGGGGGGGTTGCTTACCCAAGATGTGTGCAAGGAAACTGAGTATGGCGCCAACCAACTCAAAGGTTAAAGACCCCAATTCAAGTCTAGAAAAATTGCTTGCCTTGCAGCTACTGCCATTCAGCATTGTCGACTTGGTTCCATTCCATGACCTGATGGCCTGTGCATAGCAGCACTAAAATATACCAATCGGGCATTGTTAGAATATACCAATCAGACATTATTTTGCTTAAATAGCTGTGCTCAGTCTACACAACCATGTTATGGAGAACATCTCCTGTGTATTGGCCTTCTAGTTGTTTAGCTAATCCATGTCACAATGGATAGCTGGACAACCAAGCAAGGAGTGGGATGCTCTACAAGTCCTTCACCACTCACTGGATGACCTTACATCGCTTAGTAAGTGGGAGTCTGCAAAATGCATTACAGCAGAGTGTGGTGTGAAAGTATAGGCCACCCCAGTTTTGTCTCTCCTCCTCCTGCATTCCTTCTACTGGCACCCCCACCCTTTTTAACATGCCTCCTAAAAGCCACCAACAGCAGAAATTATAGTTAAGTGGGCACACCACTACAGCTCCCTCAAGCACACACTTTGCCACTCGTGTCTTGAGGAAGAAGAATCACACTGCCACAGAGCTCTTGACTACTTTGCAGAAAGGGGTTGAGGTAGGTTTGGCTGACAATTGTGCAATAATGAGGACAAACCTTCTGGCCACATTGCACATGAGCTGCATAGCACCTGCTTTGCATACATGCTGAGCCTGGTGGTGCATAAGTTACTCAGCAAATACCCAGGATTGAAGGAGTTACTGAAACAGGCTCACTCCATCTGCAGCCATTTCCCCCATTCCCCTACTGCTGGCATGGTGCTTAATAAAGTACAGCACCAACAGTGGCTGGTACCGTATTCACTAATATGCGACACAGTGACCAAATTGAACTCCACCCTGCACACCTGTGTGAGCAAAGCTAGCCATCAGGTCAGGCTGGAATGATATCATACACATCTTCATACCCTGTGTGGCCTGATGGAAAGTGACAATGGGAGAACAGGAGTGAGATGGGGAAGAGGAGAAGAATGACATTCCACTCCATAGTGAAAAGGACATGTTGTGGTGCCTATGGAAGGAACTCCGCATTTGCAGCATCAACTCCGCATTTGCGGTGATCCCTCCTGGATCACAGCTACAAAGGTAAAATGTCTAAGTTTCTACCCAACCTGGCACAAGAGAAAGAAAGGGTGACCCACCTGAGCAGAGTACTATGTGACCGACTGTGTGAGGACTTTCCACACGACAAGCCTGTCTGTCAATGACTGCAAGGGCTGATCCATGATTGGGTTAATTGCTCAGAGTCAGAAACTCGGTCTCGCTGTCACTTTGTGCATAGATGCCCATATGTGGATTCACAATCTATGAACCAAGTAGCTTAGAGGAGCTTTCTGACTCCAAAGGATTCACCACACACATACAATTTCAAATGCTTGCCACCCTGTGCTAATAATGGAGCATGACCGTAACTATAATAATACACTGAAAACACTTAGCTAACCCTTAGCGATATGCAGGGATCCACACCAGATCTGTCTATCTGTGCCCGATTCAAGCATAAGGGTTGTAGAGAACACAAGGTAACGTTTTCAGAGGAGCAAGTATGATTGTGTATGTTCAGGAACAGGTTATAACTGTTAAAACGATTTTTAAACGTAATAACAAAAATGCATTACACACATTTAATAAACTAATTAACATATAACACAAAGCATAAAATAAAAGGGAGTAACTGAGAAGGTTTACTTAGCTGTGCAGTCCAGATCAGAGAAGATGTGAGGCGTTAGCGGTGGAGGTGGAAGCTATGAATAGAGAAGCACTGAGAACCTATGGTGTACATAAGGATGATAATGACACTAATGTAAATTTTATTACGACATTTTGCAGGGAGTCCTCGATTCTGCGGGTCACTGTCCTACAGTTTTGGCCATTGGTGGAGGCGGATCCTCAGCTTGCCCAGACCTGCTGAGCACCTCCTAGGTTCGTCTACTGCAAGGGTAAGTCCATCAAAGACCAATTGGTTAGGGCGGATATCCGGAGATTTAAATTACCTTGCCAGGTGTTCTTAGGCACCCCCAGGAAAAGGACCTTTCCATGCCTTAATTACCAGCACTGTAACGGCATTATAAGGGGGCCCAATGTACAAAGTACCAGATCGGTTAAGCCGATTCCTATTAGAGATTTTGCAACTTGCGATTCGACGGGTGTTGTGTACCTTATTAAATGCCCTTGCGGTCTGTCCTATGTTGGCCAGACCGCAAGGGACATCAAAACTAGACTCAGCGAGCATAAAAGCAATATACGCCACCCCAAAACTTGTAAAAAGAAAAAGGATGAGGAGAAAAAACGGGACTATCCCCTTGCACGTCATTTTGCTGAGTTTAATCATGGTGTGAGCCAGCTTCGATGACAGGTACTCGAGGTGGTTCAGCACCATGAAGGTAGAGAATTTAGGGAGGTGCTACTCAGGTGTGAGGCTTGGTGGATGGACAGGTTGGGGACACAGTCCCCCAGTGGCCTGAACGAGGACTTCAGTTTAAAGTGCTTCTTATGATAATTGGTTGTCCTTTCAGGATTAAGGGTTAATGTTCTGGAAAAGTTTTGTGCCCGCCCCCTAACGCTTTGGAGGGGTGTGTTAATGTTTGTATGTCTATATGAAGGTTGAAGTGTGTTCAGATGGTTAAGTACTTGAGAAAGTGCATGTAGCCCGAAACGTGTTTTCTGTTTGCTGTATTACCGCACATACTATGAAAATAAATTCAGAAGATTATTCGTGCAAGGGTTGAGTCCGGATTCGATTGTGTATGGACTGTTGTAGAGTGGACCTGAACTCAGAACTTCCTCTCTGCCCTAAAAGATAGGCAACAACATAATAACCTTTAAAGAAAAAACGTTCTTTGTTACAGCTGATACAAATCCTGCAATAAATCTGCAATGTGTCTACTTCCTGCTTTCATGGAAGCAGACATATTGGTAACATCCTGTGCTTTCAAATGAGCTTAAATGTTGTGGCAGTCAGGTGACACAGGGGAGATCAAATTATAATTTGTAATTAGACATAGATGAGGGGGAATTAGACAGGCTCTCTAAATAAATACAGGGTGCATTTCTCTGTTTTCCCTCTGTCCTGTGCAAGAGTTCAGCTCCACTTTAAAGCATCTGAATGACGTATTTATATTTGCTGAAAAATCTATGTATCTCTTTTGAATGCTGAATGTACATATGGTGGTGTGCTCTAACTTATTGACAGTATACAGGAACAAAGTCTGAAGAAGGCTTATTAGCAGAAAGCTTACTCTTACTTTCTTTTTAACCAATAAATGGTATCATTCTGACTCAAAAAATTCTGCTTTCGCTGATGGCTAAGATGGTACAATGCTCTACTGCTACAGGAAAGCAGAAGGATGCCAAACCATACACGCTAGCATAGAGGTAGTAACAGCTCAGGTGTCCTTTAAAGAGAAACTCCGACCAAGAATTGAACTTTATCCCAATCAATAGCTGATACCCCCTTTTACATGAGAAATCTATTCCTTTTCACAAACAGACCATCAGGGGGCGCTGTATGACTGATATTGTGGTGAAGCCCCTCCCACAAGAAACCCCTCCCAAAAGAAAAGTACGTACTCATAGATGATGGGAGCTGAAGGACAGAAAATGAGTCAGGAAAGAGTTAACTGAAGCAAAGGAGAGATCACTGCTGGCTAGGAAGAATAAAAAAGGGAAAACAGCCATACATTTTAGGTAGAGATTAGAAAGTGTAATTAACAGCTGCTGGGGTCAGTGTGTCAGCAGTAAAAGAGACAGTGAAGAAACTAGCAGAGCTCACTGATGTTTGTGAATGCTTGCATTAGAACTCAGCGGAACTTAGTTCTATCTGCTTTGTAATGTAAATCCCTGGTATTTCTCACATCAGCTTCTATGTCTATCATACAGAGGAATGGATCATTAGGTGACCGCAGATGCTGATTGTCATAACTGACAGAGAGAGATGCAGGGATTGGGAAACTCTGGAATTCAGCTATTAGTACAGAGCAGGGTGCTGGCTGCCCTGCGGACCAGAAGAGATGATTTACTTTGACATATGACCTCTTCTCTCTCAAAGTCCTGCAGCCCTTCTGATGTAATCTGATTTTATTGCCCTTGGCCATGGCTTTTGCCGCCTTTCCAGAAATCAGGTCCTGGCTATACCAGCCTGCCTGGGTGGTAAGGGGATGGGAGGCTTGGGAGGGTAGAATCCCACACTCTTCATTTTTTTAGAATGCATACAAAACTTGTTATATATTAAAATGTACCACAAAAAAAGGTAATTTGACTGAGTTTGAAAAGTGTTTTTCATGTAAACTTTTAAAAATCAATTTTCTCAAAAACGACACGGTCTTTCTGAAAAAAAAACAACAACATTTTTTACATGTTTCTATTAGCCCCCGAACACACCTAGCAATCTTGGTGATGACAGCTTGCTTGGGGAATTAACTGCTAAAGTCGGCGCTATTAACTTTAACCACTTCACCCCAGTGGCTATTTTACCCGCACCACCAAGAGCCATTTTCACCTGTCAGCGCTCCCATTTATTTGGTCATAGCTTTATCACTGCTTCTCACGCCAGAACGATCAATATCTTGTTTTTTTTCACCACAAATTAGGCGTTTTTTGTGGGCAAAACTTGCTTTCAGTAATTACTTTATTTTCTATGGATTTTGTAGGGAAAAACAAGAAAAAAATTAGAAATACAACATTTTCCAACTCCATCCCCTATAGTTTTAAAATAAGCAATGCTACTATAAATAAAACCCACACATTTTATTTGCCCATTAGTCCCAGCTATCACAACATTTAAATTATATTCCTAGTACAATGTATGTTGACTACATATTATTTGGAAGTAAAGTGTATTTTTTCTGATTCTGTTTTTATTTGGTCAAAAATAACAGGCCTTTATTTACTATCATAACAGTAATATACCTTCATGACATACATATACAAAAAGCCCCTAAGGCAACAAGTTACTTGTATATTTTTCTTTAAACTGTTATTTTATTTTATTTCTGTTAAAACTGTTTGGTAATGGTGTGGGAGCTTTAGAAGGGATGCAGTTTATTAATTTTTAATTAGAATTGGTCCTAACTGTAATTGTACTTTTTTGCTACAACATGGCACTACAAACACCAGGCTTTTTTTTCCTTACATTGTTTTACTTCCCTTATTATGAATGAACATGGCCCTTGGTCGGGGTCATGTCCATTAATTCCGGGCACTGCGATTGGCTTGAGGAGCACCCATTCACCAATCGTCGGTATGTAAATCCTGCCATGAACAAGTGGCGGGTGTGTGCCTGTGTGCGCACATTTGCCACAGCTGCACTGGATGCACATTTGCGTCCAGATAGCCTAGACGTAGCTCTTATCTGAATAACTATAGTAGTCCTAATAAATAGGACTAGTTTATCTAACCTTTCCTGGTAAGGGAGACCTTCCATCCCTCTAATCAATTTTGTTGCTCACCACTGCACCTGCTCTACAACCGCAATATCTTTCCTGAACTGAATTCCATATTCCAGATGCGGCCTTACTAGAGAGTTAAACAGGGGCAATATTATGCTAGCACCCCGAGTTTTTATTTCCCTTTTAATGCACCCCAAAATGTTATTTGCTTTAGCTGCAGCGGCTTGGCATTTAATATGATTATTTAACTTGTTGTCAATGAGTTAATTCCTCCAAGTTTGATGTCCTCATCTGTATTTCGTTTCTTTTGTATGGTGCTAGACCATTGATACGACCAAAATGCATGACTTTACATCTTTCAACATTGAATTACATCTGCCATTTATGTGTATAGCCATCCTATCCCGATCCTTTTGCAATATGTCACTATGTATAGTATCTCTTAGCAACCCTTAAAATAGTTTGCACACAACTGACGTTACAGGTTACTTACAGGTCTATAATTTCCAGGATCTGATTTTTTTGCCCTTCTTAAATAATGGAAAACGTGGTCTGTTCACCAATCTAGTCAGAAGAGATAAGATAACTTAACCTAATTCCCTTAGGACGCGAGGATGTCGAAAGAGCCCTCTTACTAAAATGTTATACATAGTTATTTTGGTTGAAAAAAGACATGCATCCATCGAGTTCAACCAGTACAAAGTACAACACCAGCCTGCTCCCTCACATATCCCTGTTGATCCAGAGAAAGGCGAAAAAACCCTTACAAGGCATGGTCCAATTAGCCCCAAAAGGGAAAAATTCCTTCCCGACTAGAGATGGCAATCAGATAAAATCCCTGGATCAACATCATTAGGCATAACCTAGTAATTGTAGCCATGGATGTCTTTCAACGCAAGGAAAGCATCTAAACCCCCTTTAAATGCAGGTATAGAGTTTGCCATAATGCCTTCCTGTGACAATGCATTCCATATCTTAATCACTCTTACTGTAAAGAACCCTTTCCTAAATAAATGTCTATAACGTTTTTTCTCCATGCGCAGATCATGTCCTCTAGTCCTTTGAGAAGGCCTAGGGACAAAAAGCTCATCCGCCAAGCTATTATATTGCCCTCTGATGTATTTATACATGTTAATTAGATCTCCTCTAAGGCTTCTTTTCTCTAGACTAAATAAACCCAGTTTATCTAACCTTTCTTGCTAAGTGAGACCTTCCATCCCACGTATCAATTTTGTTGCTCGTCTCTGCACCTGCTCTAAAACTGCAATATATTTTTTGTAATGTGGTGCCCAGAACTGAATTCCATATTCCAGATGTGGCCTTACTAGAGAGTTAAACAGGGGCAATATTATGCTAGCATCTCGAGTTTTTATTTCCCTTTTAATGCATCCCAAAATGTTGTTAGCTTTAGCTGCAGCGGCTTGGCATCGAGTACGATTATTTAACTTGTTGTCGATGAGTACTCCGAAGTCCTTCTCCAAGTTTGATGTCCCCAACTGTATCCCATTTTTTTTTGTATGGTGCTAGACCATTGGTACGACCAAAATGCATGACTTATTTGTCAACATTGAATTTCATCTGCCATGTATGTGCCCATATAGCCATCCTATCCAGATCCTGTTGCAATATGACACTATCTTCCTGAGAGTAGTGTTGGGCGAACACCTGGATGTTCGGGTTCGGGAAAGTTCGCCGAACATGGCCGCAATGTTCGGCATGTTCGGGCCGAACCCCGAACTCCCCGAACATCCCGCTTGTAGGGGCCCTATGGGGTCGCAGGCATAAGGGGGGAGCATGCCCCGATCGCGGGGGGGGTCGGAAATTCCCCCCACCCCCTCCGCTAGCGCTCCCCCCTCTGCCCGCTTCCCCATACAAAAGTTGCAAGAAGTACCTGTGTCCGGGTGGTAGTGGGTGGCTGTCTGGCTGGCAGTGGGCGGCACTATGCAGTGACTAAATGAGGAGGAGGAGTCCGGAGAGTGACGCGTTGAGGGAGGCCGGGCAGCGGGCGGTTCAGCAGTAGTACTGCTGAACCGCCCGCTGCCCGGCCTCCCTCAACGCGTCACTCTCCGGACTCCTCCTCCTCATTTAGTCACTGCATAGTGCCGCCCACTGCCAGCCAGACAGCCACCCACTACCACCCGGACACAGGTACTTCTTGCAACTTTTGTATGGGGAAGCGGGCAGAGGGGGGAGCGCTAGCGGAGGGGGTGGGGGGAATTTCCGACCCCCCCCGCGATCGGGGCATGCTCCCCCCTTATGCCTGCGACCCCATAGGGGGGCCGTATTCGGTCGAACAGGGCCCTGTTCGGCCGAACAGGGGCCCTGTTCGGCTAGTAATTTGGCAGTTCGGGCGAACGCGAACAGTTTGGCCGAACACCACCAGGTGTTCGGCCGAACTCGAACATCACCCGAACAGGGTGATGTTCTGCAGAACCCGAACAGTGGCGAACACTGTTCGCCCAACACTACCTGAGAGTTGACGATTCTGCACAATTTTGTATCATCTGCAAAAATAGCAACATTGCTCACTACTGCATCTACTAGGTCATTAATAAATAAATTGAAGAGCACTGGACCCAGTACAGACCCCTGTGGGACCCCACTGCTAACAGTCTCCCATTTTGAGTACGATCCATTGACCACAACTCTTTGTTTTCTGTCCATTGGCCAGTTCCCAATCCATGCACACAAACTCTTCCCCAGTCCTTGCATCCTCAACTTTTGCACCTTACTTCTGTGGGGAACAGTGTCGAAGGCCTTTGCAAAGTCCAAGTATATCACATCTACAGCATTCCCAATATCCATATTAGCATTCACTACCTCATAAAAGCTGAGCATGTTAGTCAAACAGGACCTGTCTTTAGTAAAAGCATGTTGATGCTGAGAAATAAGATTATTTTCTACTATGAAGTCATGTATAGTATCTCTTAGTAACCCCTCAAATAGTTGGCATACAACTGATGTTAAGCTTACAGGTCTATAATTTCCTGGATCTGATTTTTTGCCCTTCTTAAATAATGGGAAAACGTGGGCTGTACGCCAATCCACTGGGACTCTGCCAGTTGCAAGACAGTCACAAAAGATAAGATAAAGGGGTTTAGCTATAACTGAACTTAATTCCCTTAGGACCCGAGGATGCAAGCCATCCGGGCCAGGTGCCTTGTCTATTTTTAATATATTTAGTCTTGCCTTCACTTCTTCCTGCGTTAAAGGGACTCCGAGCAGTGCAGAAACTATGGAAAAATGCACATCATTTTAAAGCTCTCTTTCTCCTCTTTCCAATGATATATAAACCGCCACCCTACGCCTTTTAGTTTTCGCTATTTTCGCGATTGAAATTGCCGCGGCCGCGATTTCGATCGCGAAAATAGAGAAAACTAAAAGGCGTAGGGCAACGATTTAGGTGTCGTCAGAAAGAGGAGAAAGAGAGCTTTAAAATGATATCCATCTTTCCATAGTTATATTGTATTACACAGGGCGACTTTTTGTCAAAGTCAGGAGCTGCATTTAGCAGAATGGAGCTGCTGACACTGGGGAAAGTGTCGTCCTGTGTAATACAATATAACTATGGCTTGATGGATATCATTTTAAAGCTCTCTTTCTCCTCTTTCTGACGACACCTAAATCGTTGCCCCGCACCTTTTAGTTTTTTCTATTTTCGCGATCGAAATCGCGGCCGCGGCAATTTGAATCGCGAAAATAGCGAAAACTAAAAGACGTAGGGTGGTGGTTTATATATCATTGGAAAGAGGAGAAAGAGAGCTTTAAAATGATATGCATCTTTCCATAGTTTCTGCACTGCTCGGAGTCCCTTTAAGTATTTAATATTACAGTTAGAAGATTGAGACTCTTCTGCCTCTGTAATTTGCAACAGTGCTGTTTCCTTTGTGAAGACAGAAGCAAAGAAAGCATTTAATAACTCTGCCTTACCTTGGTCATCCACCATTGAGTTCCCACCCTCATCCTTTAGGAGTCCTATACAGTCAACCTTTCTTTTTTTAGAGTTGATGTACTTGTAAAACTTTTTTGGGTTAAATTTGATATCCCTAGCGATTTGATTTTCAGCTTCGATCTTTGCCAGCCTAATTTCTTTTTTACAATTTTTATTGCACTCCTTATATTTTTATTGCACTCCTTATAATTGCTTAGTGCAGCCTCGGTCCCCTCCTGTTTTAGGACCTTATAGGCATTCCTTTTCCTCTTCATTTTATCCCTAACCTTTCTAGAAAACAAGGTATAAAAATAGAAAACAAAAGTTTGCTTTCTTAAAACAAAGTATTTGCAATAATTCAGGTTGGAGTGAGCTCCAAGATGTCTACCAGAGCATCACTGCTGAAATATGCAAATTATCCATTGTTGTCCCTGGAAGCTAACCACACCTCCAGAACTGCTGGAATGCAATGATGTGTCAGCTTTTTAATATTACAGAGCCACAATAATGCAACATGCATACAGACTGTTTTGGATTGGATGATCCTCATCAGTGCATGGCAAGAATTAATGTTGCTCTATGGAGTAGGACTTGAAACACCCAGAGGTACAGACTAACCAGCAAGCTCATGGTGAACCAGAACTCATTGGAGTGTGTTTCCATAGCATTTTAGTAAGAGGGCTTTTTGGACCATTGTAGCCCCTTACACACAAAAAGCAATGAAAGAAGATCGTCTAAAAAGATCTTTTAGGCGCTCCAAACTGTGCATCTTGGCTGCCCTGACACTGCTTTATTTGATCTGAGGAAGCGGACTGTGATCCACGAAACGCCTTATTATTTTTGTGTCTGATTATTAAAATGTCTTTCTTATATTGGTATTGCCCCTTCTTCTTAGAGGTAAGCCATTTTACATGTATTACATCCAAGGTTATTTTTTGGGGTGCCTTCTCCCACCTTCTCCCACCCAGTGGAATTAGAAGCTAAAGCACTTCTATCTGAATGAAGAAACACTCCTAATAACAGGACAGTGCTGAAAAGTTCAAAAGCTTTTTATATGTCTGAATATGGGAACTGAATGAACTAGATCTTATGTCACACTGATATGGCTGTTGTTTATAGTTAACACTTATATAATTGCAGTCTTTAAACTGAAAATCGGAATATAAGACCACAGGAAAGTTTATCATCACTACTGCACACATAATTATGTATCCCATATTTTGTTTTCATTCAGGTCTGCGTTAGGGCTTTGCATTTTCTTGATAAGCGGGAGCTGCATTGGAGATATCCACCACAAAGGTGAAGTATTTATCTGATATGCTGCATACAATGATCCTCGATCTTGCCTACTAATGTTTTATGTACAGTAAATTACACAATCTCAGGATTAATCTGGTACCTGCTGGAGATTTCTGTTTACATAGTTGACTAAACATATTTTACTCAGCACTGTGGTCAAAGTTGTCATCATAATCTCCCTCACACCCCTAGTGTGTTCTCTCTGTTGAATATCCTGGTGATAGATAGGGGGGCCTAGATTTACTTTTAGAAGGGATTGTGCTTTGTTAGCTGAAAATGCTGATATGTTACTTTTATTTGATTTGTCTATTGATCAATGTGGATGTTAATTTGTGTGAAATTTAGAGAGGGTGTTTTTAGTTATAAGCAGCTCCAGGTTATGCTGTTTTTCTTGTGATTAAGCAAGCAGTTCCTCACAGATTTCTGAAAGGGTTTTGTGCCACAGTTTAACAGGAGGCCCGTTACCTCGGCAGCATACGTTTTCATTAGAAAAGCAGCTGCAGTGTGTTATATCTTATGAGGGTTTAATGTTCAGAACAGCATCTGTTTTAGCGTTTGAGGGCCTTGGGGATTTTGGAGCTGATTCCTAGGTATAAATATGTTCATGCTATCTTCTTGTAGGAGGAAGTGTGCCTAGTACATATTTATTAGGTAATAGGCAGCCTAAATAAATTTCGGTCTCCTGAAGGGGTATGGTTGACATTACACACTGCAGGAGAAGCAAATCATTTTGTTTACTTTTGTTTCTTTTTATTGTAACGTGTATATGGCACCCTATTGCACCCCATTATTGGAGTTGCTTGGTAATTTGGGTCAACTCAAAGTCACATTTCCAGCAATAAATGTAATTTCACATTCTACATCTTGCTGATGCCAGTGATTTTATTTAAGAATTACTATTGGGTAAAAAAAATGGTAACATGTAAAAAAAAACATGAAAATAAGATTTTTATATCAGAATACAATGCACTAGATGTTCCTTTTTACTATGTCACTGTCCCTTACATAAGTGAAGTATGGTCCTGTTTTAGTCATGGAGCAGAAATGCAGGCATCAAATCAACAAACACTGATTCTGGTAATACCTTTAATGAGTACATAGTTACATAGTTATTTGGCGTACGTACAAAAAGGGCGCCTGGACAAAAAGGGCGCGGGGTGTAAACGCTAATTAACAATTAATCTTTAATAGCGTTTATAAAAATAGTGTGCTATATTTCGTTTACAAATAATGTTTAACAAATTTAAAAATCATTAAATAATGTTTATGAAATCGGCAATTGTGAAAACTTTAATCTTCCCTATTTCAAAAGTGAAACTTATAATTACGTTGTTTAAAATAACGATAATATATGATTAATTGTTATAATTGTATATTATTGTGAATAACCTTCATTTATGGTTTGTTCTTATAATAAAATCTGAAAATATTCTTTATAACGATGATATAAATATAACTACGTTCGTAATAAGTGTTGTAAAACATTAGTAAATATTACTAAAATTGTAGTAAAACTATACCTAAGCCTACTCTCACACAGAACCCTCCCTGTACCTATCCCTAACCCCTAGACCCCCCTGGTGGTGCCTAAACCTAAGACCCCCCTGGTGGTGCCTAAACCTAAGACCCCCCCTGGTGGTGCCTAAACCTAAGACCCCCCTGGTGGTGCCTAAACCTAAGACCCCCCCTGGTGGTGCCTAAACCTAAGACCCCCCTGGTGGTGCCTAAACCTAAGACCCCCCTGGTGGTGCCTAAACCTTAGACCCCCCTGGTGGTGCCTAACCCTAACCACCCCCCTTAGGCATCGCTTTATTATGTGGATAATAATGTTTTACAAATTGTGACTCCAAAAAATATATTCCAATTTACATTACGTACTGATCGCTTTATTTTGTGAATAATGTTTTAAAAACAGTTAGGGATAAAACTTTAAATAAAAAAATATATTGCAATTTACATTACGTACTGATCGCTTTATTTTGTGAATAATGTTTTAAAAACAGTAAGGGATAAAAATGTAAATAATGTTTTAATTAATTAAATAAGATAAATATGTTTAGTATTTTCATAAACGTTATTCGGCACGGGTGCATTTTATAAACGTAAATCACCACAAGCTCAGTTATAAATCATTAAACATCTCCGGGCGCCGTTCGTAAACTTTATTTAGCTCCGGGCGCCGTTTGTAAACTTTATTTAGCTCTGGCGCCCTTTTTTCCTGCTCGGCGCCCATTAAACGTTATTTATTATGGGAGTGAATGGCGGCGCCCTTTTTGTCCACTAGCTGCCTGCGCCCTTTTTTCCCAGCTCCAGTTATTTGGGTTGAAAAAAGACATACGTCCATCGAGTTTATCCAGAGAACAAAGTACAACACCAGCCTGCTCCCTCGCATATCCCTGTTGATCCAGAGGAAGGCGAAAAAACCCTTACAAGGCATGGTCCAATTAGCCCCAAAAGGGAAAAAATTCCAGATGGCAATCAGATAAAATCCCTGGATCAACATCACTGGGCATTACCTGGTAATTGTAGCCATGGATGTCTTTCAACGCAAGAAAAGCATCTAAGCCCCCTTTAAACGCAGGGATAGAATTTGCCATAATTACTTCCTGTTGCAATGCATTCCACATCTTAATCACTCTTACTGTAAAGAACCCTTTCCTAAATAAATGGCTAAAACGTTTTTCCTCCATGCACAGATCATGTCCTCTAGTCCTTGTGAAGGCCTAGGGACAAAAAGCTCATCCGCCAAGCTATTATATTGCCCTCTGATGTATTTATACATGTTAATTAGATCCCCTCTAAGGCGACTTTTCTCTAGACTAAATAAACCCAGCTTATCTAATCTTTCTTGGTAAGTGAGACCTTCCATCCCTCGTATCAATTGTGTTGCTTGTCTCTGCACCTACTCTAAAGCCTCATCTACACGTGTAGATGAGGCGGTGATCTGGCGGCTCGATTAGCCGCCGGATCCCCTCTTCCGCGTACCCGCCGCGTCCCTGCTCGGATTCGATTCCCCGCTCATCCCCGCCGGCGCCGCTTATCTTCTGCTCAATTCCCTGCCATTGTCCCCTCGTGGGGAGCGAGCAGGGAATCGGCGGTGGGGAGATCCGTCCTGTCGGATCTTATCAATCGAGCCACATTCAGGCATTATACAGAGCTGGAGCAGAACCATTCAAAAGTGAATGTAACATACAGAAACTTATATATGATTCTGTAGGCTCAATCTGACATGATGTCACACAATTTTACTTACTTTGAAATGTAAGATTTCTTCTGTGTTCAGATCTACTGAACCCTGGCAGCATTTGTCAGTACAGGTAAACACAAACAATAATCAACTTAGTTCTCAGCCAGAGAGCAGGAACAGACAGAAGTGTTAAAAAATCTGCAAGGACACAGGCCAAATGGTGTTATGATTCATGCATGCTCCTGAACCAAGGTTTTATGTTCAAACCTTTGTTTAGAGTGTGAAACATTTTCATAAACTTGTATTCAAATGTCTGCCGTTCTTTCCCAGATTTGAAATGTCCCCTTAGAATGGTAATTTTGAGGTTCCTTTTGCTGTGGGCAAATTTGCTAAAACGTCTTCTGTATTGTTTGAATAGTTTTCCCCAATGTAAAGAACTCTGTCCGGGCATTTTGTGCACTTAAAAGTGTGAAAACAAAAGTGAAGAGACAAACAATTGTATCTATCCTCCTACTCCTAATGCCTGGATCACACTATGCTATTTCCTGTCAGATAGATGGATCATATAGATAATTTCCAACAGGTCCGATCTGATTTCCGATCGTTTTTCTGATTGATTTCTGATCACTTCTATAAAAAATAAATCTGAAAAACAATAGGATATCAGTTCGGACCTGTCTAAATTATCTATTCGACCCATCTATCTGATCAGAAATTGTATGGTGTGTACTAGGCATAAAAATGACTTTTAGATATCCCACAGTTTTATGTTATGTTTAAATACTTAAAAAAGGCAGATTTATCATTTTGTCTTAGCTGAATGTAACTATTATCTGTGTATGAGTGTTCAGCATATGAACTTTTGACTTTTTTTATCTATCCTCTACTGGCAGAGAACTAGGCTTACTAGAGCAAAGTATTTTATGGCTGTAATTTCAGTCAGCAGTCCAACTGGAGAAAAACTGTCCGTTGCATAGTAGAATATTAACTATTTCAGGCAGATAAAGAAGAAAAGCACAACAGCATATTTATCTATGTGCTATGCACTGTACATACACATGTGTATCTCATGTCACATGGCTTAAGGTTCCCTTTGATTGTATATACCGCGAATGGGCCCAACTTCCTCAGTACAGAGAGAAACAGAACTAGAGTACCCCTAGTAGTAATATACCACCAGCAACTAGGAGTACTTCGAAAGATAGCCAGGTAACTACAACCTCTACTGCACAAGGATAGCAGACTTAAAGAAATCTTCCCAGAATTATCGGTCCTAGCCTACAGACGGCTCAGACAGCTGGCAACCCTAAGAAAACATCTGGTCAGGAGTTCCCTGCTCCCACCTGAAAAGATTGGCACATTTCCATGTGGTCAGAAAAGATGTAAAACCTGCCACCACATACTTTCCAATACCAGATTCTACTGGTGTTTTCACATGTACATCATCCAATGTGATGTAATGTAACGGATTAACTGCACAAAATCACAAAATGTTCAAACAGAGTTCTATACATCAGGGAAACTAATCAAACAAAGCTTGCAATAAACCATGTACAGTTAGTTAGTCAATAAAGATATTACCACAATCAATGTTTGTTGATTTAATCTATGCATTTCTGTCCTTTACATAGTTACTGTATTTTTTCAGACAATGAGGCCCAGTGCACACCGTGCGGATTTGGATGTGATCCGCCGGCCGCATCCGCCTTTAAATCTGTTTGGCTAATGTATTTCAATGGGCTGGTGCACACTGGCGGTTTGAGTTTTTTTTTTCCAAACCGCAAACGTCCACAAACGTGCCTCCTGCTTTGGTTTGCTAAAAACCTCAAACCGCCGGTGTGCACCAGCCCATTGAAAAACAATAGCCAAGCGGATTTACAGGCGGATGCGGCCGGCGGATCGCATCCAAATCCGCTCGGTGTGCACTGGGCCAAATCTCTGCAATCCTCACCAAAACCAGCTAGCGTTTTGTGGATCGACTAGCGGTTTTGGTGTGCACTGGGCCTAAGACACACTTATTCTCCACCGAAAGGGAGGATGGGAGAAATCAGTGCATCTTATAGTCCGAATATACACTTTGGACTGGAGCACGTAGTCCTCCCCAAGTACCTACTGAAGCACTGTGCTGCCATCAGGCCCACCCAGCCACGCGCTGCTTCATTTGCTAGTCTGCGCTAGTCTTCTTAAGGCTTCCTTCACACTGCAAATCTGTTTTGCGATTTCGATTCCGTTTCTGATTTGCAATTCCGATTTTCCCTGAACACAATCAACAGAAAAACAGAGGAAAAAAACGCAGCATGCAGTAACGATTAAAAATAGGAATCGGATGCAAAAACTGATTAAAAATCGGAATTGCATGCAGTGTGCAGGGAGCCTAATACCTGCTGATGTGCTCCGCCTCCCAGTGCTGGCTCTAACGATCAGTCTCCAGTCAATGCACTGCCTGCATGAAGGAGAGTACGTCAGAAGACTGGGTATATAGCTTCAGGACACAGGCGATGCACACATGTTATCTCCAGGAAAAGTTACCAGCAGGAGAAAAGTAGCACCGCTGCAGGTAGCTTTTTCTGATGGGCAGCGCCCAAGCTCTAATGGCACTGTGTGACAGGAAATGCAATCCTAGAAAAAGGAGTGAGATCAGGCTCTGCTTAAATATCACTATAATGCTTTATTAAAAAATAGTATCAAACACTGTAAATCACTAATGTGTCATATTAAAAAGCACAGCCGGCTGGGATCACACATAAAAAGCACTTCATTCACTCCAGGCACACCTGGGATCCCTTCATCCACCAACTGCCTCTACACTATGTATAGTATTGCTGGCTGAATAGAAATGCTAGAGTTCTTCCCTAAAAAGCTAATTTGTCACCTTCAGCGAACTCCAATCAAAGCATAGGGTGATAAAGAATGTCACTGTTGCACATTAAACTTCGTGCCACAACACATCTACTATTTCCAAGCTATAATGAATGGGTAGATATTTGCCTCACTGAGGCTCTCACCACTCAGTGGTCAGTTGTATGCCATCAGAGGTCCTGTATTGATAGATGCAGTATAGACATCCTTTACCCACTTCACACAGCAGCCATGGGCAAGTCCTCAGTGTTGCAGCGCTGGTATGGTCCCCAGAGTGACAGTCAGCAGAGCTCGAACTGGGGCACGCAGGGCCTAGGGGAGGGCTCACATGAGGGGGTTGGACGCTGCTACCGGCAGTGATGGGGTTAACCCAGGGGTGGGATGGGAATCCTGGGTTTGAGCCAATGGAAGTCATGGGGTTGGAATGGGAAGCTGAATCCCATAAGGAGGGTGGGTTTCCTGTCTCCCCAGGGATTGTTCCAGAAACCTTTGAGCTGGCTGATAGCTGTCCCTTACCTGCTGTGATGGAGGTTGAGGCCTTGGTATGCCGAATCAGAGAGGAAGCTGTGGTGCGGGGATCGGACTGGCTGTCCAGCCAGATGGGACTCCAGGGTCCGGACCCGTCCTCGGTGGCAGCTGGGGTGTCCACACGGGTTTGGAGGAGCCGTCCTCCGGAGCACCTCAGTCCGGACACCTTCCCTGGAGCTCAGCGCCGCGTCAGGAGCCCCCCTCGGGACCCTCCAGCCCCTTCTTCCAAGCGCAGCAAGTCTTCTGGTAAGAAGGGGGCTAGGAGGAATCCTCTTCCTCGGCGGAGCTCTTCCGGCGGTGCCTCTCCTTCTCCCTCCCCGACTGCACCGCCGGCGTCAAGTGGTTCCTCCTCGGCGGCTGCCCCCCGCCCGGGGAGCGGGTCTGCCCGGCGTGGGAAGAAAGCCAAAGTGGGTACTTCCACCCGTGGGGTCTCGGCTGCCCACTCCCTTCGGCAGGCTCCTTCTTCTGGCGCACCATCCACTGGTCCGGCAGGGACTAACGCGGCTGCCATTTCCCCATGGCAGGCTCCGCCTTCTGGCCAGGCCCCAGGTCCTTCCACGCGTGGCTCCACCACTGCCTGCTCCGGCATGCAGGCCTTCCCGGTACCTCCCCAAGCAAGCAATGGCTGCGGTTCTTGCGGCAGAAAGCAGAGCTCCAGTCTGGGGGTGAAGGTATCCAGCCCCCTCCTAGAGGAGTCGCCGGGGATTCCCCCAGGCAGAACAATGTCTCCTCCTCAGAGGGCGAAGGTTCTAAGGACGGCAATCGAGACGGATCTGGATCTTCAGCTGACCTGGGCTCATGCTCGGTGCAGCTAGGTGAGATGTCTGGGGTTGTGGGGATCCGGGTAGTGGGGGTAGGCAGCGGGTCTCTGGGGGAGGGGGGCTGTCTGTGTCCTTGCTTGCTAATGTCACTGCTGCTTCCCCACCTGCCGCTTTTGCCTTTTCTTTGGTGACCAGTTTGTTGCAGGGCCTTAGGGAAGTTTTGCAGGCCCCTGAGGTCAGGCAGCGGTGTCTTCACCAGCAGCCGCTTGGACGGGCCCCACGGGTTCGGGGGCTATTGGGGTATCAGGTGGGAGTGCAGGTGTTTCTTTCTCAGCCCAATTACTGGTGGGATCCAGGGTTCCTACTGTTGTGCATCCTCCTAACCAGCCCCTAGTATCACCCTCAATTTCGGTGGCTGGTCCTCTACCCTTGCCACAGGTGGCTGCGGCCGCATCTGTCCAGCCTTCTGCGTCCCCAGCCACACCAGTGATACTCCCTTCCTCGTCAGATCAGGTCAGGTTGGCCAACTCGGCCAGGGGAGAGGTTTATGTATGTTTTGAGGGCCCTCTGGGGACTCATTTAAAACCTGAGGTTTGTGAGAAGATTTGGAAAGGAGAGTACATTGAAATCTTTTCTCTCCTGCCGTTAGAAAAATTTAATCTCGATAGGGCAAAGCCAGATGAGAGCAAGAAGAAGGAGGAGGAACACAGGCGATACCGGCTTATCCCGCGCACGTTCAAAAACTGGTTTCAGGCTTTTAATTTTCTAGCCAGTGTGATCGGATAACGACAGCCGGAGTGTTGTTCAGGCCTTTTTTGTTACCTGGACAGCATTGGCGAGGCTCAACGGGTCTATGGCGGAACTGCTTGGCTTCGATATGACGAGCAGTTCCGACAGCGAAAGGTGGTGCGGCCTTCGGTCCAATGGGACCATAAGGACATTAGCCTTTGGATGAAATTGATGATGCCGGCGGGCCGCGTCACCCAGTCCTTTCAAGGGGGGGGGCCAGTGGTGCCGGTAATGCGGGACAGCCGGCCTCCAAGAAAAAAGGCGTGTGTTGGCAGTTCAATGAGGGGTCATGCTGATTCGCCAGGTCACATCCTTCCTCGAGGTGTTTTAGAGACGGAAAAGGGCGTTCCTCCGTTTCTGCTGGCAAGAGGAAGGACTCCAGTGACTGTTCAAAAGATGGAACGGTTTCTAAATAGATACCCGGACACTGCAGCAGCATCTTTGTTGCTGAATGGCTTCAAGGATGGCTTTGTAATATCCAGTGTTTGTTCTTCAGTCAGGTCCCCTCCATATCGCAATTTAAAATCGGTTTCCCTACACCCAGATGTAATTTCCGTGAAATTAGCCAAGGAGGTTGCGCTAGGTCGGATGGCGGGCCCATTTAACGATCCCCCCCTTTCTGACCTGGTGATTTCCCCTCTGGGGTTGGTTCCTAAAAAAAGAGCCCAACGCTTATCGGTTAATACATTAATTAGCCTATCCCTGGGGTGAGTCAGTTAATGATGGCATATATCCAGAGGAGTCATCGGTGGTCTACACGTCATTTGACGAGGCGGTAAAATGGGTAAAACGTTTGGGTCAGGGTACACTTCTTGCAAAGACGGATGTGGAATCCGCCTTTCGCTTGTTGCCGGTCCACCCTTCCAGTTTTCATTTGTTAGGATGTTTTTGGGAGAGTAATTTTTATGTAGATTTGTGCCTTCCCATGGGCTGTTCCATTTCATGTCAATATTTTGAGTCATTCAGCAGATTTGTGGAGTGGGTGGTTAAGGAGGAATCAGGTTTGGATTCTGTGATCCATTACCTGGATGACTTCCTGTTTATTGGTCAGAGGGATTTGCCAAATTGTGCATATATCTTGGTGACCATGCAGCGGGTGTGTCAACAATTTGGCATCCCCCTTGCAGAAGAAAAGACTGAGGGCCCACAGACCACCATCAAATTCTTGGGCATCATTATTTATACGGTCGCCATGGAGTGTTGCTTGCCCGATGACAAGGTGGTTGACTTAAAAGAAACCATAGGTGCAGCATTGTTGGTGAAGAAGATTATGCTTCAGGATTTACAGTCCTTGTTAGGTAAATTTAATTTCGCCTGCAGGATTATGCCCATGGGGCATATATTTTTCAGGCGTCTGGCCATTGCCATGGCAGGTGTGAGAGCCCCACATCACCGGATCAGACTGTTGAAAGACCATCGAGAGGACCTCGCCATGTGGCTGTCCTTTTTGGCGGATTTCAACGGACGATCCGTTTGGATGGATGAAAGATATTTTAATTTTGAGTTGGAGCATTTTATGGACGCCTCTGGTGCTTGCGGTTACGGGGCTTACTGTGCTGGTCAATGGAGTGCAGCCCCATGGCCGGAAGACTGTGTGAGGGCGGGTTTACAAAAAATGTATTGTTGTTAGAACTTTTTCCGATAGTAGTCGCAGTGGAGCTGTGGGGTCGCAACCTGCAGAATAAGTGGATCCGGTCCAATTGTGATAATCTCGGGGTAGTCCAGGCCATTAACAAAGTGTTCTCCTCCTCTCCTCCTGTCATCCGTCTGTTATGTCACCTGGTGTTGGCATGTCTGCGCTGCCTGTAATATGTTTGACTTTGCTGCTCATGTGCCTGGGTCTGAAAACGATGTGGCTGACGCCCTCTCTCGTTTTCAGTGGGACCGTTCCTAAGAGAGGCGCCGGGAGCCGATCAACAAGGGTTGAGTTGTCCAGAAGCGCTATGGCCGATTCCATTCGGACAATAGAAAAGTGGATGGCACGGTCGGTGGCGGCTTCCACATGGAAAGCCTATTCGGCAGTATGGGCTGAATGGTCTGAGTAGTTGCAGCAGTGTGGCACCGAGGTTGATGAGAGCGATCGTTTATGTGTCCTTTTCCATTTCATGGGATGTAAGGGTGAAAGGGGCGTCTCGGCGGTTGCTTTGTCAAGGAAACTAACGGCCCTTGCATTTTTGTTCAAAATGCAGGGGGTCGCTGATGTGACAAAGGATCCGAGGGTTCGCTTAGCCATCAAGAGATATCGGTCAGGGGTCAAGGTGTGCGACTCGCGGCGGCCGGTGTTTTTTTCCATGTTGTCTGTTATTGCTGCTTGTCTGCCAAACGTCTGTTTTTCCCCTTATGAGGTTCACTTGTTCTATGTTGCGTTTTCGTTGGCTTTCTTTGGGGCCTTTAGAATAGGGGAATTGGTGAGTCCAAGCAAGAATAGGCCTGGGGGGATCTTGAAGGAGGATGTCCAGGTGGATGGTTCGGTGGTGAGTATTTACTTGCGTAGATCGAAGACCGACCAACTTGGTAAAGGGAGAACCATTTCTCTTTTTGCCATCCCGGATTTGGCGGTTTGCCCGTTTCGCACAGTCCGGACGTATTTGTCGGTCAGACCGTCTCAGCCTCCCTCATTTTTGTGTCATGAGGATGGGTCACCTCTGACTCGTTTTCAATTTATCTCAATTTTTCGCAAGTCTCTCGGTACAGTGGGTTATGACCCTGCGAGTTTTGGGTCTCATTCATTCCGTATCGGGGCAGCTACTGAGGCAGCCAGGTGGAGGCGCATTGGGCGATGGGAATCCTCTCGATTCTTGTCATATGTTAGGCCGCATTTGTTATAAGAAGTTTGGGGTTTTTAATGTAGGTGTTAGGTATATGTCTGGTGATTGGTGTATTGTTTTGTTTCTTATTTTTGTGTGTTTCAGAGGATCGCCAATGCCTAGTCTGGATCCTGGGCCATTCCTATGTGGTATGGGGAGCCAGGCGAGCAGGAGTGCGCACCGAGGGCCGACAATTGGGCCTTCCCAGGGCGCATGCTCGTGTCTGGTGGATCGGTGTTCCGGGTATGTTGTGGTCGAGAGTGGTACCCGAGGTTCATCGTTTCACCCGGTTGCACCGGCCTCCTGACATACTTGTTATTCATGCAGTGGGCAATGACTTGGCTAGAGGAGCTTGGCAATGACTTGGCTAGAGGAGCATGACCACAAAGAGGAAGAGCTGTGGGCACCATCACCACCACCACAACCAGTGTTTTCGTCGACACCTGCTGTACCTGCAGCAACACAGAGGGAGGAGTCAGAGGAGTCAGAGGGGGAAGGTGGCTTTGAGGAGGATTAGGAAGAACAAGTGCAGAAGGCGTCCCAGGGGGCTTGTGGTCACCCTTCGGCTACCTGTGGTCTTGTACATTGCTGGGGAAAGGAGGAGGAAACCTTGCGTGGCCTCAGTGATGAAGAGGAAGAGGGGCTAGCTCAGCATCCAAACTTGCACAAATGGGGTCTTTCATGCTGTCCTGCCTTTTGAAAGACTCCCAGTATAAAAAACTGAAGGATAAGGACTTGTACTGGGTGGCAACATTACTGGACCCTTGGTATAAGCACACAGTGACCGAACTGTTACCAAAGCACAATCAGAAAGGATGAACAAGTTCCACAGCAGCCTGCGAAGTATGCTGTACAATTAGTTCAAGGGTGATGTCACAGTACAACGGGAAAGCTGCCAGGAATCCTCCTCCTCCCACGGCCACGCTGGCAAGGACAGCACACTCTTCGGAGTTATGATGGTGTTGGACATGCGCAATTTTTTTGTCCGATGCATCACCACAGCCCTTCGGGATCCACCCTTACGAGAACTCCTCGACCGCCAGGTAGCAGACTACCTGGCCTTTACTGCCGATATTGACACTCTGAGGAGCAATGAACCCCTAGACTATTGGGTGTGTAGTCTTGACCTGTGGCCTGAGCTCTCACAATTTGCCATCAAACTTCTCTTGCCCCGCATCAAGCGTCTTGTCAGAGAGGACCTTCAGCGCAGTCACTGAAAAGCGCAGTCGATTAGGTCAGAAATGTGGATTATCTCACCTTCATAAAAATGAATAAGGAATGGATCCCGGAGGGCTACTGCCTGCCCGAAGACTTTTAAGTCAGTCCCCACCCAGCATCTCAGTCTGCACACCGCATAACTGACTGTTTGTTTGACTGACTTCTCCGCCACAACCAACAGTGTCCAGACCAGGACTACACTTCACAGGTGGATCCTGAATTTTTGAGGCTGCTGCTATAGCTAAAAAAATATTTTTTCTGGCATGTGAACATGCCTAATTTTTCTGGCCTATGGTGATGAACTGTGGCTGCAACAACAAAAAAGGCACGTACATGATGTCAATTCCCCTTCGTGATCGTTACCTTGTCGTGGTGAGGGGGCTTGCGTTTCACAATGAAGCAATGACTTATATGAGTGTGTTGGGGGCACACCCAAGAGGAGAAGGTCGGTGCTTCATTCTGGACAGACTAAATTTGATCAATCGGCTGCATACGTTTTGGCAAAACCTTTGGACACCTCAGGTGATCATTCAATAAAGCCTACTAGGCCAACACTGGGCCCACACTGCAGAACCACTGTTTTCTAGGTCACTTTACTGTCATTGAGTTACCTCAGCCCGACCATAGGTGCTGGAAAACCGCCATAGCCTGCACTCTTGCCAACATGCACACATTAGCACGGTGACCACTACACAAAGATTGCGGCCTAAAGGACTAACATTTAAGTCCTGAGAGTCTCAACTATTAACAACTCTTTGCGGTACGTTAAATGCCGAGTTTGGTCTGTGTGAAGCATGTGAAGTGGGCATAACCCTTACATTACCATTCTGACATTTTAAAGCAGCCCTTTTTCCTCAAATGTGGGAATGTACTGTGATTTCTACCCTTTAGGGATTAAAACCTGACTCTGCGTCAACTCCGTAATTTTTGGTGGGACTTTTGGAATGGATCCCCCTCTGCCATGCCCCCGTCCAGGTGTTCGAGCCTTTGCCACTAGTTTTCCATCACTTTTGTGGCCAGAAATAGTCTTTGTAGTTTGTGAATTTCGTCTGCCCATTGAAGTCTACGGAAGTTTGCCTGGGTTGCGCGAATCTAAACTTTTTCCGGATGTTCGGATCATTCACAAACCCAAAATCTGATGTTCGCTACATCTCTATTTGTAATCCACAAGAAGCTTCACTCAGGAGAGCAGCAGCAGGAAGTTGAGACAAGCTGAATTATTAGATATATATGAATGATCCTCTTCTGATAGGAATAGACACCCCAGAGCAGATGGTTAGTCTAATATGACAGTTTTTGTCTCTAGTTCTAACTGGAAACTGCGTTGCATAAGACCCTGGTAGGCCTGATTATGTGAAAGTCACAATCCAACAGGAATAACTTTCTGGCTCTGTGAATCTACAGGAGTGTCTATGCAGGCAAACATACCAATAAACTGAATTCACAAACAGCCAGTCAATAGCTTCCTTACAGTTCCTTCGGATGAGGCAGTATGAAGCAGCCATGTGAAGTAGTCTATCACAGTCTGTCACATTCCTCTTCTCCAGAAATGATGGACACTGTGGAGGAAGAATTTAAGCTCACAGACAGCTCAGTTCTGTGTGTGGAACACTGTGTAATCCCTCAGATCTCTCACCAGCCTCCTCTAGTTCCCACTCCGTTTTTTTTCTGCTGAGCTCACTCAGCCCAGTTTCTAGCAAATTCTCTGTTCTCCGAGCTAAGACTTTCTCTCACTGGCTACAAATCTCCACAGTATAAAAGCTGCTCTCCTATTAGTGACAGGCATTCTCCACCTAGATGAAGGAGGGAAAGTGCAAGCAGAGCAAACTATCAACTGTTTCAGAGCTGAATTTTATAGAACTACAAATCCCAGCAATATTATTACACAGAGAATACACTTTGCACGGGTACTGAATAGCCATGCTGGCAGGATGTTTACAACTATCTCCTAGGAGTAAAGTGAATTGGGTTGGGCCCTATGTGTCACTACCAAGCTGTCACCAGTCCTAGCCTGTTTGTCTTTGGCAATATTTGCTTAACATTCATATCAACTTTATTGTTGGTATTATCTGCTTATCATTGGTTCACATTCTTTTTTATTAATACCATTAATTCAACTTCACTCTTTTAAACACACACCCTGTTTGCTCTGTCTTCCCAGACATGTATCCCCTCTTTGGTACCCAGAGGTACTCCAAATTTTCTGGGAGCTCAAAACACCCCTGCCAATCTTTCCAGAGGCTAATGCAAAGCATGACCATTATTAAATCCTATAGAAATTCAGTTTTAACAATTAAAAAGTGATTGTCCTGTATCGGGGGTATATATGTGTTGTTGAATCAATGGTCCATATGCAATTAACTTTTTTTCTCCAAGGTAATATTTTAACACATTTTTAATGTAAGACATTTGAAACCACCAGAAAGCAAGAAAATACTCCAAATAATTTTGATAGTTCCTTATCATTGTAAGGATCTGTGCATGCAGATCATCATCAAAACAATACAGGAAGAATAGATCATTTGCAAAGAAATACTGAGGTCTCCACAAGCTTGATTTGAAGGTGAAAATGTGTTTATTTACTAACAAACAAACAAACACAGAACATTTATATCGCGCTTTTCTCCTGGCGGACTCAAAGCGCCAGAGCTGCAGCCACTAGGACGTGCTCTATAGGTAGTAGCAGTGTTAGGGAGACTTGCCCAAGATCTCCTCCTGAATAGGCGCAGGCTTACTGAACAGGCAGAGCCGAGATTCGAACCATTTACAAGAGTGCAATACACACATGTGTACACACATACAACAATATGCATACAATCGTACAATCAGAAAGATGGTGTATCGACTAATCACCCTGACTAACTAACTAAACTAATATTTACAACAATAATTATGCAAGAACATGGATTATACAATACATACGATAGCAACTCACAACACAGATCACACGATATATACAAACTGGCAAATATGCAGGAGTAATGATCATTCAATATATACAGGAAAACATAGGTTAAATCAACACACAGGAGAATAGTCAAGGCCAAGATCAATGATCAGAATATGCAGTAATGCAGACAGTAAGCAATAAGGATAGTCAGGCAGGCTGGAGGTCAGATAGACAGATACCAAGAAATCAGATACTATAGTAGGGAGCAGGGTTCAAGGAACAAGACTAAATGACCAGATTCAAAAAGGCTATCAGTACAAAATGGCCTAGCAATGTTCTTCTGACAAAAGCAGTCTTAAATAGTGCACAATGGTCATGTGATTGTTCAGAATCTTCAGACTTCCATCTGCAGGTCAGTCCAAGAACTGCAGAGTTCCCAACAGGAATATAGTTCCCAACAGGAGACATCTGCTGGTGGACCACCCATGCAAATTCCACAGTTCTGCCACCAGCAGGAATTCAGCAGAAAGAATCATGACATTCACCTACTTTTTTTTATTGCAAAATGCTGAAAAGTTATTTTAAAGAGAAGATGAAAATGTATTTCCTAGGAGAAAGCTCAGGAGACAAAAATATAGGCCATTGTGGGGTCTTCTGTTCTCTTAACCAGTTCGCATTCAGTCATTTTTCGCTTCATGCATCCGAACAATGTTCACCTCCCATTCATTCGCCTATAACTTTATTACTACTTATCACAATGAACTGATCTATATCTTGTTTTTTCCGCCACCAATTAGGCTTTCTTTGGGGGGTACATTTTACTAAGAGCCACTTTACTGTAAATGCATTTTAAAAGGAAGAATAAGAAAAAAACGGAAACAAATCATTATTTCTCACTTTTCGGCAATTATAGTTTTAAAATAATACATGCCTCCATAATTAAAACCCATGTATTGTATATGCCCATTTGTCCCGGTTATTACACCATTTAAATTATGTCCCTATCACAATGTATGGCGACAATATTTTATTTGGAAATAAAAGTGCATTTTTTCCGTTTTGCATTCATCACTAGTTACAAGCTTATAATAATAAAAAAAAAGAAATATTTCATCTTTACATAGATATTTAAAAAGTTTAGACCCTTAGGTAAATATTTGTGTTTTTTTTTTTTTATTGTAATGTTTTTTTGTTTTTTTTAATTAAACATTTTATGTGGGTATTTTTGGGAGGGTGGGATTGAAATTGTATTTTTGTTTGTAAATATATGTGTATTTTTATTTTTATTTAACATTTAGATGTAGTTTACTTTTTGGCCACAAGATGGCAGCCATGAGTTGTTTACAGTGACGTCACTCTAAGCGTACCACGTACGCTTAGAGCGACATAGGAAGCAGAAAAAGCGTAGCTTCCGAGAGAAGCTGTCGCTTTTTCTGCGGGGGAGAGGAATCAGTGATCGGGCACCGTTGCCCGATTCACTGATTCACTGGCTAACAAACCGCCGGCCGGGAGCGCGCGTGCACGCGCGCGATCGGCCGCGTGGACGCGCAGGAGCGCACATGGCTTCCTGGACGTGAGTTTCACGTCCAGGAATGTCAAATAGTTAAAGAGAACCCGAGGTGAGTTTAAAGAATGTTATCTGCATACAGAGGCTGGATCTGCCTATACAGCCCAGCCTCTGTTGCTATCCCAAACCCCACTAAGGTCCCCCTGCACTCTGAAATCCCTCATAAATCACAGCCGTGCTGTGAGGCTGTGTTTACATCTGTAGTGTCAGTCTCAGCTGCTCCCCCACCTCCTGCATAGCTCCGGTCCCTGCCCCGTCCCTTCCCTCCAAACAGCAGTGAGGGAAAGGATGAAGGTGGGGACTGGAGTTCTGCAGGAGGCGGGGAGAGCAGCAGACTGACACTATAGAGATAAACACAGCCAGCTCTGACAAGCTGTTTGTCAGCAGCGTGGCTGTGATGTATGGAGGGATTGCAGAGTGCAGGGGGACCTTAGGGGGGTTTGGGATAGCAACAGAGGCTGGGCTGTATAGGCAGATCCAGCCTCTGTATGCAGATAATATTCTTCAAACCCACCTCGAGTTCTCTTTAAGGGCCCATATGCAATTCCCTTTTTCTCTAGAGTTTTCTCCTAGATCATTTTTCAACTTCTTTTTAAAGAGACTCTGTAATAAAAAAAAAAACATTCCCTAGGGGGTACTTACCTTGGGAGGGAGAAGCCTCAGGGTCCCAATGAGGCTTCCCCTGCCCCTGTAGCTGCAGGCAATCCAGTGCTGGCTCCCCTGAAGTCTCCCGCAATCCTGGCTCGACAAGCCTGACAAGGCATGATATATTTACCTTCCCTGGCTCCAACTGGGGCGCTGTTGTGGCTCTCAGCACAGAGATAGGCGGAAATAGCCAATCTCTGTCGAGTCCACTCTACTACGCCGTGCAGGAGACTTGCGCCTGCTCAGTAGAAAGGACCGACAGCGATCGGCTATTTCCACCTATCTCTGAGCGGAGAGCCAATACTGCGACTGTGCTACAGCTGGGAAGGTAAATGTTTACATCCCCGCTGTTAGGAGGGGCACAGCAAGACCGCCGTGGGACACAGGAGAGTGGGGGACGCCTCTATAGGATCCAGAGGCTTCCCCTACCCGAAGTGTGTACTCCACAGGGGAACTTTTTTTTGTTACAGGTTTTCTTTAAAATAACTTTTCAGCAATTTGCAATTACAAATGTACCAAAAAGTAGGTTAAAAAGACTATCAAAATTATTTTTATCATTTTCTGGTAGTTTAAAATGCATTTTATTGGCAGTTTGAAAATATCACCTAGAAGAAAACATAAGAGAAAACATTAATTCTATATGGGCCAAGGTGTCTACTAATCCTTGATTTTTTTTCCAGGTCATAGGAGAGAAAAATTATTATTTTGAAGGCTTTTTGTGGAATCTGATACATAAATCTTGTACGTTATATACAAACAGTAGATGATGAAATCCACAGGGGGCCTCAAATTCTCAGAAAGGAACTCTTGAAATACAGCCAGCAGCCATAAAACAGCAAAGTTCCAATTGTGGTCACCTACAACAATAACTTGAATGCACTGAAGTGCTTTAAGAAAGGGTGAATAGAGGTACATCTTTTACAATCAAAATGCAGTATTTATTCATTTCTTATTAATTTTTTTTGTATAAATCAATAGTCATTTACAGTAGCAATACAAAGTATGTGAAGCCTTTGGAATTATATGGATTTCTGCACAAATTGGTCATGATCATCTAAGTTACAACAATAGACAATCACAGTGTGCTTAAACTAATATCACACAAATAACTAAATGTTTACATGGTTTTATCAAACACATCATGTAAACCAGGGGTGCCCACACTTTTTCGGCTCGCAAGCTACTTTAAAATTTGCGAAGTCCAGGAGATCTACCATTGTTTCAAATGCTAAACTTACCCCCCCAGTATAGTTAGCCAGGCATAGGTGCCCCCAGTATAGGTAGCTAGGTATATGTGCCTTCAGTATAGGTCAGCTAGGTATATGTGCTTTTAGTATAGGTAGCTAGGTATAGGTCCCCCGGGTACTAGTCATCGCTACCTCCCTCCAGCTCAAGCAGTGGTATCTGCGGCTTGTCCTGGCCTCCACTCCTTCAGCCAAAGCTGTCTGGAGGGCAGATGTGCAATCCGGTAGCTGAGGGAGTGCTCCGGCGGGCAGCGTGAGTGCAGGCAGAAGTGTTGCTTCCAGCGTTGCCCCCAGCCATGACAGTGCGTTATGGCAGAGCCGCCCCTGGCCTCTCAGACGGGCCTCTCTCCTCCCCTGATTGGCCGCAATCGAGACCAGCGGCCAGCAGCAGAATCTGATGTAAGTCTTTTGTAAGTCTTTAGTTGACATTCTAGAATTCTTCTTCACCACATTGAGCATTCAGCACTGTGCTCTTGTTGTCAGCTTTACAGGATAGCCACTCCTAGGGAGAGTAGCAGCAGTGCTGAACTTTTTCCATTTATAGACAGTTTGTTTTACCATGTACTGATGAACATCAAGGCTTTTGGAGATACTTTTATAACCCTTCCCAGCTTTATACAATTCTTAATTGTAGATCTTCTGTAAGCTCTTTTGTGCAAGGCATCATTCACATCAGGCAATGCTTCTTGGGAAAAGCAAACTCAAAACTGGTGTGTGTTTTTTATAGGGCAGGTCAGCTGTAACCAACACCCTTGATCTTCTATTGTTGTGACTTAGATGAAGATCAGATCACATTTTATGACCAATTTTTGCAGAAATTCATGTAATTTCAAATGGTTCACATACATTTTATTGCTACTGTACATACACCAACCAACTGTGGTGGGGACAGGTATAATTGTTGTAGAGAAAGTTAAAGTGTACCTGAGATCAAGACAAAAAATATTATATATCCCGAGGGCCTTTCCAGCCCACTTCAGGCTAATCGTCCCTTGCTGTCCTCCTCTGCTGCCTAGATCCTGCAGTATAAGCTCCGGCATCTTCGCAAGCATTCTGCACCTGCGCAGTAGTAAAGCTAAGCCACAGAATGCTCCGGAGGAAGGAAGCGTGACAGGGCATGCACACGCGGCCAGGCTGCGCATGTGCAGTACGCCCTGACTTGCGGAGATCCCTGGGCATCTACCACAGGATCTAGGTAGCAGAGGAGGACGGTGAGGCATGATTATCCTGAAGTGGGCTGGAAGAAGCCCTAGGTATATATATGTTTTCCTTTGTCATGATCACAGGTTCCCTTAAAGTCAGACTACAGCATTTTCACACTCTACTTGCCCTGCAATTTCAAGACTCAATAACTTACCACATAGCCACATTTACATATGTTCACATATCAATTAGCAGTATAACATTTGCTGACCTGTTATGTATATGAGTACCAGCACCTTCTTTTCTGCCATGGCACAGCCCCACCATGCTGGCGGACATTGCTCAAAGTGCTGTGTATTACTCAGAAGTGATATATGGATTCAACTCAAGAGAATACAAGCCAGATTAAAGATGTGATTAAAAAAAAAATTTTTTTTACCAGAATCAACACATCTTGCTGACTCAAACTGTTTTCTAGCATTCTCATCTGTCCTGCCTGCCCACCAGGTCACAGAAAAGTTTAATTATTCAATAGCCAAAATGACCGTGACCCCAGAAGTACTTCTGGGCCACCTCAGTACACGAGCAGTGGCATAGCAATAGGAGATGCAGAGCTTGCAACCATATTTGGGCCTCTGGACTAGAGGAGTCCACTAGGGGCCATTCTTCATCCATCTTATTAGCTTTTCATGGGTGCTATGCTCATAATAAACACCTCTATATGTGCATTGCATAGTGGCAATCCTTACGCTAAATACACATCTCTGACATTGCAGCTGTCCTTGGTAGGTTGTGGGGCTCCATATCAATAGAGTGCTTGGGGCCCCATTTAAAACTCACACTGGGGCCCCAAGCACCTTAGTTATGCCACTGTACACAAGAGTAGTGCAGGAGAGTGTCTTAGTGTTACGGGACAGACCTATTGACCCCGGCACTAGTGATTGGCACAGGCTCTCCCAGGGTGCGGAATCTAAGCAACCACTTTGGTCTTCACCAGAGCGCCCTGGAAGGGACAATGGGCCGCTACCCCTAGTGGGCAACATACTGCTTTGCTGCAAGTGGTTACCAAGTCGCGACCCCAGGATCACCCCACCGTAGACAAGGAGAACAAGTGAACCCACAGTTGGGAGATGTAGTCGCGAAACAAGCCAGTAGTCAGGACGAGTAGCAGGCGGGATAACGATGAGACAGGCCAGAGGTCAGGGCAGGCAGCGATCGGGATAATGGTAAGACAAGCCAAAGGTCAGGGCAGGAAGCAATCAGGATACGTGGTCAGAACTAGCCAGTTCGGCAACAGGTAATCAAGCAATTCAATGGAAGTGTCAAGATCTGGAGCAAGCTGGTCAGAACTATCAGCAACTAGCTCCTCTAACACTGCTGTTTGAATATGTTTTGGTGCCTAAACACTGTGCCTGCGTGATCCCCAACCCCAGTCAGCTTATCATTAGTATAGGTCTGATGATCAGATGCACGCACACGCGAAAGGAGACGCGTATGTGCACATGTACAGGCGCAGCTGCTCGGGCAGCACACGTGACTGTAGCCGGGGGTGGTGTTGCGGCCATAAAGATGGATGTGCCCGATATGGCGGCAGATCCCAAGTAGTGATGGGCGAACACCTGGATGTTCGGGTTCGGGAAAGTTCGCCGAACATGGCCGAGATGTTCGGCATGTTCGGGCCGAACCCCGAACTTTCCGAACATCCAGCTTTTGGGGGCCCTATGGGGTCGCAGGCATAAGGGGGGAGCATGCCCCGATCGTGGGGGGGGGTCGGAAATTCCCCCCACCCCCTCCGCTAGCGCTCCCCCCTCTGCCCGCTTCCCCATAACAAAGTTTCAAGAAGTACCTGCTGTGTCCGGTGGTAGTGTGGGTGGCTGGCAGTGGGCGGCACTATGCAGTGACTGAATGAGGAGGAGGAGTCCGGAGAGTGATGCGTTGAGGGAGGCCGGGCAGCGGGCGGTTCACTGCTGAACCGCCCGCTGCCCGGCCTCCCTCAACGCGTCACTCTCCGGACTCCTCCTCCTCATTCAGTCACTGCATAGTGCCGCCCACTGCCAGCCACCCACACTACCACCGGACACAGCAGGTACTTCTTGAAACTTTGTTATGGGGAAGCGGGCAGAGGGGGGAGCGCTAGCGGAGGGGGTAGGGGGAATTTCCGACCCCCCCGCGATCGGGGCATGCTCCCCCCTTATGCCTGCGACCCCATAGGGGGGCCGTATTCGGCCGAACAGCGCCCTGTTCGGCCGAACAGGGGCCCTGTTCGGCCCTGTTCGGCGGCCATTAGAAGTTCGGGGCGAACCCGAACTTAAAAGGCCGAACACCATCAGGTGTTCGGCCGAACGCGAACATCACCCGAACAGGGTGATGTTCTGCAGAACCCGAACAGTGGCGAACACTGTTCGCCCAACACTAATCCCAAGGCGACCACCCAGGGAGCGAGTGCAGACAGACCCAAGGACAATGCTGCAGCCAGAGGGACAGTCTGATCGACCGTAAGTATTATGACACTTAGCTCCGGGCATGCTCAGTAGGTCCTGTCGTGCACTTTTTTCTTTGCCTGTAGCCTCTGTGGATGACGTCAGTGCCAGCATCTTGGGAGCAAGCACAAAGAGAAGAAATAGAGGCTGGGGGAGAGGCGTGGAAAGGTGTTTCTGATGCTGGAGGGGGAAATATGCAGCAGTCACTCTCCTGCAAAGGATGCCCCTTTTTGTGAAAGCTGCTGACAAGCTCCTTGTCGCTGATTTCAGGGGGCTGAAGCAGCGGACGGGGGGGTGCTAATAAGACAAATAAGGACACAGAGGTACGTAACAACCTCACTAGCATGCCTCTGTGTCCCATTTATCATAGAAATTTTGCCTCAGGTACACCTTAAGGAAATTTTGCAACAAGGCCTGGAAGAGAAATATCCCAAGAGTACTCCTTGTGTTATACAAGCCACTACATATACTCCTTGTGTTATACAAGCCACTACAGATTTGGAATAGCAATAGTACTGCAACATGCATAGCAAGATTTCATGGTCAACTTGTATAAAATTCATTTTCATATCAAACAGCTGAGCTAAAGAAAAAATAATCATATTCTCAGTTGAATCATTATTGAATTGAAAAAGTTTAACTACAAAAAAAGTTTAAAAGGTTAAAGTTTAACTACTGTAAGCTATGATAATAAAATACCACAGTGATCTGCTTCTAACTTTTAAAACGAAAGCCCTACATTTGGATGCTGACTACTCCAAAGTGATACTGTACACTGCATGCCAAGGGCTTAATTATTGCCGTTTAATAGGTTTCTAAATACTGGTAAATTGCTGCTGCTGCTGCTGCAACAATAACAACAAAATCAGAAATGGAGGGAAGAGGAGTGCTTGCAAAATTTTACATTGGAATCCTGTGGATTTTATTAATGTTGGTGCAAAATAAGTCAATAACACCTACATGGTGCTGAAACTGATATTACTCTAGGGCAGTGCTTCCCAGGCCTCCTGCTGCGGCCCTCCTACCGCCTGCTCCATGCAGTGGCAGCGCTACAAAGCCCCCCAAGTCCCCAGAGCTGAGAGGACTTTAAAAAAAAGAAAAAAAACCTTTCCCTCATGCTGCGGCTGCTAAAATGTACATATTTATAGCCCCCCCCCCTCGTTCTCCCTCATGCTGCTGCTGCCGCTAACACACCTCAGATCGGCGGCGAGCAGGAGATAGGAGCCAGCAAGATCGGCGCATGGCAGCTGCGCGGTGGACTTTAAGTGCTGGACGTGACCAATGATGTCACTTCCTGCATTTGAATTTACCATGCAGCTGCTAAGCGCCGGTCTGGCTGTCTCCTATCTCCTGCTCGCCACCGATCTGAGGTGTGTCAGTGGCAGCAGCAGCATGGGGAGAACAATGGGAGGGCTGTAAATGTGTACATTTAAGCAGCCGCAGCATAGGTGGAAAGGGGTTTTTAAAAAAAAAAGTCTTCTCAGCTCTGGGGACATCAATATCTGCATCATCATTATTATTTGCTGCCTCATTGTCACAGTCACAGAGCTACAGCAATATAATGCACTGATTGCATTTGACTGCACTAATGCCAATCTGATTGCATTTTGTGGAGAAATATGCTGCCTATCTGATAGCATTTTGTGGGGAAATATGCTGCCAATCTGATTGCATTTTGTGGAGAACCTGCTGCCAATCTGGTTGCACTTTGTGGGTAAATCTGCTATTACTCTAATTGCAATTTGTGGGGAAACTACTGCTAGATTTTTTATTTCTTTGGTGGGGGGGGAGGAGTCTGCCAGCCCTCCACCATGTGGTCTGGAAAAAAAAACGGCCCTCCATGCCCGCAAAGTTGGACAGCACAGCCCTAGGATACCATACCCTTGTAACACAACAGAAGACCATGTAAGGCATTCTAGAGTTTTATTTTGTTAATTTCTAAAAATGATTTCTAAAAATGTTGAATATTTATATATGTGCAGATGATACACAACTGTAACTCTCGTCACCAGACCTCAACTCCCTCCTCAGACGTTTTCCTGACTGCTTGTCTGCTACATTCTCCTTCATGTCCTCTCACTTCTTAAAAAACGTAATGAGTAAAACAGAACTAATCATTTTTCCACCATCTCTGTCCACCACTATGCCTGAAATAACAATAAATGTTAATAACACTCCCATAACTTCAGTACCCAAAGCACAATGTTTAGGGTTAATATTCAACTCCTCTCTCTCTTTTATTCCTCGTGTTACCTCCCTAACCAGCTCCTGTCATCTTCAACTCAAAAACATATCTCGCATCCAATCTTTTCTCACTCAAGACACAACTAAAATGGTAATACTTGCTCTTATAAGATTTTGTCTGGACTATTGTAACATACTACTTTGTGGACTACCTTCTTAAGCCGCATCTACATGCGTAGATGCGGCTGCGATGTTCCTTATCAATCGAGCCGCTGGTGCGGCTCGATTGACAAGATCCGACAGGACGGATCTCTCCACCGCCGATTCCCTGCTCGCTCCCCACGAGGGGACAATGGCAGGGAATCAAGCAGAAGATAAGCGGCGCCGGCGGGGACGAGCGGGGAAACGAATCCGGCGCACGCGCGGTGAGCAGGGACGCTGCGGGTACTCGCGGGGACGCGGAAGAGGATGATTCTTAAGAGACTGGCACCGCTCCAGTCAGTACTGAACTCAGCTGCTTGTCTCATTCATTGATCTTCCTCTGCTGCCCCTCTCTGTCAAGCTCTTCACGGGCTGCCAATTAACTAGAGGATCCAGTTCAAACTCTTAACCCTAACCTACAAAGCTCTCCACAATCTCTCTCCCTTGTACATCTCCTCACTAATTTCCAGATACCAACCCAATCGCAATCTCAGATCTGCACATGATTTTCTGTTGTCCTCCTCTAGAATTACCTTCCCACATTCACATTTGCAAGATTTTGCACGCACTTCACCCCTCCTTTGGAATACCCTCCCACAACACATCTATTACTTGCCAACCTTTATTACCGATGACTAAAAACTAATTTGTTCTGATAAGCATATGCTCTACCTTAGGCCACTTCCCATTTGTCCTAAGACCAAATTGCACTCCTACTTGATATCCTAAAACACGCTGTCTCTATATGTTTGCCGTATACTACCCCACCTCTTGTGTGACATCCCCCCCCCCCCCAATTTCTTTAGATTGTAAGCTCGTAAGGGCAGGGCTCTCTCCCCTTTTGTGCCCTGGAAATCATAATACATTTAATTCATCATGTTACTTTTATCACTGTCATTACCAATTATGTATCTTGTGTTATGTATTTTGTATCATTTTTTCATTTTGTCACCAATTATGTATTTTGTATATTGACGTAGTGATGCTCAAATACCCCTTTTTAAAATTCGAGTTTGGTCGAATTAGAATAGTAAATTATTCGAGGTCAGTCGAATATTCGAGTCGAATAATTTTTACTATTCGATTCGACCTCGGACTTCGAGCTCACTATTCGAGTCGGTATTCGAGCTCACTATTCGAGCTGACTATTCGAATTGGCCTTAAATAGCTTCCAACACTTGTTTTGAGGGTGAATGATGCAAGAAACATCTTTTTTTCCAAGTAACAACAGCAAGTGATTATGTGGGGATGTTCCTTTAAAAAAAAATGTGGAAAGAGAAGTTGTGTCCTTAATTTTGTTCAGTAGTGTTACTGTATATACTTCTTCTTCTTCTTTATCTTTCTTCTTCTTCTTCTAGATCTTCTTCTTCTATATCTTCTTCTTCTTCTTCTATATTGTCTTCTTCATCATCTTCTTCTTCTTCATCTTCTTCATCTTCTTCATCTTCTTCTTCTTCTTCATCTTCATCTTCTTCTTCTTCTTCATCTTCATCTTCTTCATCTTCTTCTTCTTCATCTTCTTCTTCTTCTTCTTCATCTTCTTCTTCTTCTTCTTCATCTTCTTCTTCTTCTTCTTCTTCTTCTTCATCTTCTTCATCATCTTCTTCATCTTCTTCTTCTTCTTCTTCATCTTCTTCTTCTTCTTCTTCATCTTCTTCTTCTTCATCTTCTTCATCTTCTTCTTCTTCTTCATCTTCTTCATCTTCTTCATCTTCTTCTTCTTTTTCATCTTCTTCTTCATCATCTTCTTCATCTTCTTCTTCATCTTCTTCTTCATCTTCATCTTCTCCTTCTCCTTCTTTTTCAATATCGTCTTCTTCTTCTTCACGTATTTCTCTTTTCAATTTTTTTTTAAAGAAATGCAGCTATTTTTGAGCGTAACAAATAGCTGGTGGGCGCACGCATGTTGGAAGCGCCATTGTATGTGCTCCCTGGCAGTGGAAACACAAAGACAGCAGGAGGTAAATTCAGCAGCAGGAGGAGGAGGATGAGTGTGTGGCAGCAGGCAGTCAATGAGGCAGGCAGCTCGCCGTGACATAATAGCCCTGGTACCTAGCGGTGATACCAGGGCTGTAAATAAACACAACAGGAGGTCCCAGACAGTGGTCGTGCAGCCCACATTGTGTCCAATACACAACTGGGACAACACAGTTTTCAACCCGGGCACCTCAGAAAAATTAAACCTTTTTTTTTTTTTTTTAATGGTTTGTTTGGTTTTGGTTTTGCAACCAATATAGCTATTGTTTGACGTAATAGCTGGTGGCAGAGTGGCAGCAGAAGGTAATTCTGTGTACCCTGGCAGTGGGAAACACAGACAGACAGCAACAGCAGCAGGAGGAATGGAGGAGTAATGTGAGCAGCTATTGTTTGACGTAATAGCTGGTGGCAGAGTGGCAGCAGAAGGTAAATCATCTGTGTAGTGTACCCTGGCAGTGGGAAACACAGACAGACAGCAGCAGCAGCAGCAGGAGGAGGTATGGAGGAGTAGTGTGAGTGTGGCAGCAGGTAGGCAGCGTGACATAATAGCCCTGGTACCTAGCGGTGATACCAGGGCTGTAAATAAACACAACAGGAGGTCCCAGACAGCGGTCGTGCAGCCCACATTGTGTCCAATACACAACTGGGACAACACAGTTTTCAACCCGGGCACCTCAGAAAAATTAAACCTTTTTTTTTTTTATGGTTTTTTGGTTTTTGGTTTTGCATCCAATATAGCTATTGTTTGACGTAATAGCTGGTGGCAGAGTGGCAGCAGAAGAAGGTAATTCTGTGTACCCTGGCAGTGGGAAACACAGACAGACAGCAGAAGGGCAGTACACAGCAGCCCACTGTAGGTGTAAAATGTGTGGCTGCATGCGACGTAATAGTCAAAGTGAACCAGGCTGGCTTAGTGAGCAGGAGCCAGGAGGTGGTAAAGGGTGGTAAGGCACATTAACGATGGTTCCGGCAGCCAGTTCATGTCCCCCTCTCGCCGACAACAGGGGCCAGGAACTCGCCTTCCACCCACGCCTGGTTCATCTTGAGAAACGTCAGTCTGTCCACAGACTTGTGAGACAGACGTGAGCGTTTCTCGGTGACCACGCCACCAGCTGCACTGAAGCAGCGCTCGGACAGCACGCTGGAAGGGGGGCAGGACAGCACTTCCAGGGCGTACTGCGCCAGCTCGCTCCAGATCTCCATGCGCTTGACCCAATACTCCATGGGATCAACAGGGGCATCGCTGTCAAGCCCGCTGTACGACCCCATGTAGTCAGCCACCATGCGGGTCAGGCGCTGGCTGTGACCGGAGGAGGATGCTGCTGCATGCATCTCCTCTCTAGTCACTGCTGCCGGAGCCTCTACAGTCCTGTAGAGCTCGTGGCTGAGAGACAGCAGGTCTGTGGGGCGCTTGCTGCTGCTGGATGCAGGCACCTGCTGCTGCCTCTGTGCTGGCTGCTGGACAGTGGGGGTGGAAGGCTGGGGGAAGGCTTCCTCCAAGCGCTCAACAAGGGCCTGCTGCAAGCTCCTTATTTGTTGCGCTGGGTCTCCTCCTGCAGGCGGCAGGAACTGGCTCAACTTCCCCTTGAGGCGTGGGTCCAACATCATGCTGATCCAGATGTCCTCCCTCTGCTTCATCTGGATCACCCTGGGGTCCCTGCGCAGGCACGTCAGCATGTGCGCTGCCATTGGGAAGAGGCGGGCCACGTCTGCTGGCACATCGACGTCAGTGCTGTCCTCATCCTCCTCCTCTGCCGCCTCATCCTCTCTCCACCCCCGCACCAACTCAGCTGCGCTGTGCTGATCCCCCTCATCAGCAGCCAGGTCAGGGACCTCCACCAAGTCCTCCTCCTCCTCCCCCTCAGAGGTGGACTGCGCAGCTGGTTGCCGCTCCTGCTGGTCCAAGGCTGCCGCTCCCTGTTCCAGCAAAGCATCGAGGGCCCTGTTCAGCAGAGAAACCAGGGGCACCCACTCGCAGACCATAGCATGGTCCCTGCTCACCATGTTTGTGGCCTGCAGGAAGGGAGCCAGCACAAAGCACACCTGCTGCATGTGCCTCCAGTCATCATCGGGGACGATGGACGGGATGTTGCTGGTCTTGTCCCTTCTCTGAGCTGCGGAAACAGTGGCCAGGGCAAGGTACTGTTTGACAGCGTGCCTCTGTTCAACCAGACGCTCCAACATCGCCAGGGTGGAGTTCCAGCGAGTCGGAACGTCAAGGATCAGCCGATGGCGTGGCAGATCCAGCTCCTTTTGCACGTCTTCCAGGCTCGCACAGGCTGCAGCCGAGCGCCGGAAGTGACGCACAACATTCCTTGCCGTTTCCAGCAGTTCGCCCATCCCCTGGTAGGTGCGCAGGAACTTCTGCACCACCAGGTTCAGCACGTGGGCAAGACAGGGGATGTGGGTCAGGTTTCCCCTGTCTATTGCGGCAACCAGATTGGCCCCATTGTCGGCCACCACCTCTCCGACTCTGAGGCCTCTGGGGGTCAGCCAAATCCTCTCCTGCTCCTGGAGTTTGGCCAACACATGGGTTGCCGTCAGCTTGGTCTTCCCAAGGCTGACCAAGTGCAGCAGCGCTTGGCAGTGGCGGGACTTCACGCTGCTGCTGAGGAGGGGGGTTTGGCCAGGTGTGCCGGAGGATGGCAGAGGATCGGAGGAACCTGCTGCAGTTCCCCTGACCCTGCGGGGTGGCACCACCCACTGTGTTGCTGCTGCTGCTGTGCCCGCTGCTGCTCTCCCATCCTCACCCCCTTCCACCAAGCTGACCCAGTGGACAGTGAAGGACAGGTAGCGGCCTGTCCCGAAGCGGCTGCTCCAGGAGTCCATGGTGACGTGGACCCTTTCACCAACCGCGTGCTCCAGCCCTCGCTCCACATTGGCCATCACAAAGCGGTGCAGTGCAGGAATGGCCTTGCGGGCAAAGAAGTGTCTGCTGGGGAGCTGCCAGTCTGGGGCTGCGCAAGCAAGCAGCGCACGAATGTCGCTCCCCTCCTGCACGAGCGTGTACGGCAGGAGTTGGGAGCACATGGCCCGTGCCAGCAAGCCGTTCAGCTGCCGCACGCGACGGCTGCTGGGAGGCAGAGCCCTAACCACCCCCTGGAAGGACTCGCTCAAAAGGCTCTGGCGTGGCCTTTTGCTGACACGGGAATCAGCAGACACAGCAGAGGAGGCCACTGAGGACTGGCTGCCAGAACAGGCCTCAGTGTCGGCGGCAGGAGTTGCAGAGGGGGGAGGAGCAGTGCGTTTCCGCACTCCTGCTGGTGCTGCTGGAGGAGCAGGAGGGCGGGTGGCTGCTGTTGCTGCTGCTGAAGGCTGTGCAGTGATGGGTGTGGTGCCACTGCCAGCACCAGATGCCTTCAGCCTCTGGAACTCCTCATGCTGGTGGAAATGTTTAGCCGCAAGGTGGTTGATGAGCGAGCTGGTGCAGAACTTTAAGGGGTCTGCACCTCTGCTCAACTTCCGCTGACAGTGGTTGCAAGTGGCGTACTTGCTGTACACAGTGGGCATGGTGAAATATCGCCAGATTGGTTACTTAAACATCCCCCTACGGCATGGAAGCGCTGCTGCCTGTCTCCCTGTGGTGGTTGGGGGGGGGGGCTTGGGGGGCTTGGGTGCGGCTGGTGGTGGTACTGGCAGATGCTGCTGCTGCTGCTGCTGAGCCTGAGACACCAGCAGGCTGTGGGACCTGCCTACTGCTGCTGCCAATGCTTGCAATGATGCGCCTCCTTGCAAGGCCCACAAGAGCATCCTCCTCCTCCTCCTCAGAGCTGCTGAGGACGACATCCCCTGGAGGTGGTGGCACCCAGTCTCTGTCTGTCACCGGGTCATCATCATCCTCCCCCTCCTGAAACATGTCCTGCTGGGATGAGGACCCCCCAAACTCCTCTCCTGATGCATGGATGGGCTGCTTGACTGTCGCCACAGTCTTGCTGTCCAATCCCTCATCCCCCAAAGTGCCCATCAGCATCTCCTCCTCAAAATCGCCAACAACAGCAGACAATTGACTCATGATGCCTGGGGTCAAAAGACTGCTGAATGACAGGTCGCCAACTGACGGTGAACTGGCCTCCTCCCCAGGCCCTGCTGGGCGGCTGCTGCGAACAGGGGTGGTGGTGGTGGTGGTGGTGAGGGTGGAGGCCTCGGATGCAGAGCTGATGGCGGGCTGCTCATCCTCCGTCATGAGTTGCACCACAGTGTCTGCATCCTTTTCCTCAATGGGACGTTTCCGACCCGGCTGGAGGAAAATGGGAGCAGGTGCTACACGCTGCTGCTGCTGTGTCTCTGCAGCGTGAGTTGCAGATGCTCCTGCTGGGCGGCGCCCAAGGCGTCCACGGCCAGTGGCTATGGGAGGAATGTTAGCCACTGACGCTGCTGCTGCTGCTGCGGAACTGTGCATGGTGGCGCGCCCGCGGCCGCGGCTTGCCACAATGCTGCTCCCTCTCCTCCTGATTCCCTTGCTGCCCTTCCCCTTGCCCAAACCGCGCTGGCTGCCACTTCCAGACATCTTAAATGTTTTGGGCGTATAGACAAAAGTTTTGTAAAAGGGCGGGTGAAAAGTGGGGTACTTTAATGGAGTGGGTTGGTTGGTGAGGTGACTGAGTGAGTGTCCCCTAGTACAGTAAGTAAGTAGTAACAGTCAGGAAGTACAACTAGCAGTTACAATAATCAGTAGTAATCACAAGTAAATTTAGTGTGTGTACACTCAGACAGTGAGTGCACGCACGCAGGAGCTAGTAGCCTATGGACAGTGACTGAGTGTCCTAGACTCCTAGTACAGTAAGAGTAAGTAGTAACAGTAAGTAGAACTAACTAATTACGATAATCAATCAGCGATCAGAAGGAAATAGAGTGTGTGTTGTGTGTGTACACTCAGACAGTGAGTGCACGCACGCAGGAGCTAGTAGCCTATGAACACAGTGACTGAGTGTCCTAGACTCCTAGTACAGTAAGAGTAAGTAGTAACAGTAAGTAGAACTAACTAATTACAATAATCAATCAGCGATCAGAAGGAAATAGAGTGTGGGTGGTGTGTGTACACTCAGACAGTGAGTGACCGCACGCAGGAGCTAGTAGCCTATGGACAGTGACTGAGTGTCCTAGACTCCTAGTACAGTAAGAGTAAGTAGTAACAGTAAGTACAACTAACTAATTACGATAATCAATCAGCGATCAGAAGGAAATGGAGTGTGGGTGTGTGTACACTCAGACAGTGAGTGCACGCACGCAGGAGCTAGTAGCCTATGGACAGTGACTGAGTGTCCTAGACTCCTAGTACAGTAAGAGTAAGTAGTAACAGTAAGTAGAACTAACTAATTACGATAATCAATCAGCGATCAGAAGGAAATAGAGTGTGTGTTGTGTGTGTACACTCAGACAGTGAGTGCAGTGCGCACACGCAGGAGCTAGTAGCCTATATGAACAGTGACAGTGAGTGTCCCTACGGGTACAGTAAGAGTAAGTAGTAAGTAAGTACAACTAACTAACAATAATCTATCAGTAATCAGAAGGAAATAGAGTGTGTGTACACACAGACAGTGAGTGAGTGCACACACGCAGGAGCTAGCTAGTAGCCTATAAACAGTGACAGTCAGTGAGTGTCCTACTCCTAGTACAGTATAACTACAATACTATTAGTAAAGGACAGCAGAAATACTGGTATAGATGAGAGAAATAAACAGAGGACAGCTGCCCACAGAGGCAAGGCCCCCCTGAGGCCTAAACCTGTAAGCTTGCAGCAGCTGCCTGTCTCTAATGTAACACACAAGCTACTAACTAAAATACAATGTCTATCTAACTAACAACAATATAGGTGTATATGGCAGGTGTAGGTGAGCAAAAACGCTAGGCAAATGATCACAATAGAGCACTTGCTAAGCCAAAGCACAAAGGAGCAACTCTCTCTCTGTACAAGTCTCAGGCAAGCATGGAGAAACGGAACATGGCGGCCGCTATTTATAGGGTAGGGGCTGGCCAGGGTCCCCCTCTGTGATTGGCTGCCGTCAGAGGGCCTGGGAGCCCTCTGATTGGCTCTAAGGACATCAATCTGGGCTATGACGCTATTCGAGCTCGGTACCGAGCTCGAATAGCGCCGGGTTGCTCGAATAGCTCGAATAGTGAATGGGCTATTCGAGTGTACTCGGATAGCCCATTCGAATAGCTCCAGCTATTCGGAGCTCGAATACCGAGCTCGAATAGCTGAAAAAGAGCTCGAATATTCGAGCTACTCGAATATTCGAGCTCTGCTGAGCACCACTATATTGACGTACACCATTGCCTGTATTATTATGTACCCCATGTTAATTTCTTACTTTGTACAGTGCCACGGAATATGTTGGGAAAAAAACTTAAGCTCTGTTCTTACCAAATGAGTCATTTGAAAGAGCTAAAATCAATCTTAGTACAGTAATTTTAATGGCTCTTACCGCCTCCATTCTTATAGCAGAGATAAGGAAATCTCCAGACATTGGCCAGATCTACTGAAAAACCAACAACTGATAGGAGAAAGTCTATTTTCTTGCCCCAGTGCTCCCTCTCTTCTTCTTCCTGTATTGGTTCCTCATATTTGTGGGACGTTTCTAGGGAAATAATTGTATTATTTGTGTACTGGACTCCATTTTGTTCTTTGACAAGAATCAGTTCAACATCTTTCTTTTCCGGAGTAAATTCATTGAAGGGTGCCACAGCTGACAGTTTATGGTCTGATTGACCCTGTTTGAGGATCTTAGACTTCGGCATCTGAAAAGCAGTAGCTGAACAAGGCTACCTAAGAACAGAACAGGGTGCAGTCTTCGTACTGAAAAGAAAATTCAGTTGTTCTTCCTGAAAAAAAAGTAAAATATAATACTAATTATTGCCAACACCATCATTCAAATCATAATTACTGGTATCTTTATTAGAAAAAAATGGATATTCTTGAGAAGATAGGCAGTGAAGAGCAGTAAACCATATCCATGTTGGCTTTAAGTCACATACGGAAGAATTATTTGAAAAATAGAATCCGCTGTACACATGATTCATAGATGTTTGCAACCATTTTACATCTGTAGATTAGAGATGGCCCGAACGGTTCACCGGCAAATGGTTCCAGGCGAACTTCCGGGGTTCGCGATCACGGAGAACCGTGAACTTTTCCGAAGTTCGGTTCGCCCCCATAGTGCATCATGAGGGTCAACTTTTACCCTCTATATCACAGTCAGCAGGCACATTGTAGCCAATTAGGCTACACTCCCTCCTGGAGCCACTCCCCCCCCCTTAAAAAAGGCAGGCAGCGTCAGGCTTTTCACTCACTTGTGTGCCTGCATTAATTAGAGAAGGGAGAGCTGTTGTGCAGACTCATATAGGGAAAGCTTAGTTAGGCTCTTGTAGGCTTGTTAGCTTGCTCCTTGCTGATTCTTATTGCTAAAAAAGCACCCCTCAACAGCTCTTTTGAGAGCTAATCTTGTTCTTGTGATTAATTTTTGTTCTTGTGTGTGTGTGGCCCACTTGCATTATATACAGCCCTGTCAGTCAGTCGCAGCTGGCCTTTGGCCCCTTGGTGGTATAATTACTGCTGTGCCAGGTGCACATTATATTACCCATCACTGCATATTAAATCTACTACCTGTTGTTCACTTCAGTGCACCCACCTACCTATGTGAGCGCATGCAGTGTTACTGTGCCTGTCCGGTACCTGTCTGTGTGTGACAGGTGCACATTGTAATACCCATCACTGCATATACCTACTACCAGTTGTTCACTTCAGTGCACCCACCTAGCAATGTGAGCGCACGCAGTGTCACTGTGCCTGTCCGGTACCTGTCTGTGTGTGGCAGGTGCTCATTGTAATACCCATCACTGCATATACCTAATACCTGTTGTTTACTTCAGTGCGCCCACCTACCTACGTGAGCGCACGCAGTGTCACTGTGCTTGTCCAGTACCTGTGTGTGTGTGACAGGTGCACATTGTAATACCCATTACTGCATATACCTACTACTGGAACAGTTGTGGGAGAAATTTACATCAGAACCAGATGTTTCCTCAACACCTGCGGCAGCACAGAGGGGGAGGAGGAGGAAGAGTCGTGTGGGGAAGAGGAGTCAGACTCGGATGATGAGGAAGGGTTTTTTTTGGAGGAGGAGGAGGCGGTGGCAGAAGAACAACTGCAGCAGGCATCACAGGGGGCTTGTACTGTACTGGGTGGCAACACTACTAGACCCTCGGTATAGGCACAAAGTGGCGGACATGTTATCAACTCACCTGAAGGAAGAAAGGATGCAGCACATGCAGAACAAGCTGGCAAGTATGCTTTACAGTGCGTTTAAGGGTGATGTCACAGCACAACGGAATAAAGGTACCACTGCCAGTAATCATTCTCCCATGTCCACGCAGACAAGGACAGGACGCTTCAGCAATCTCAAGGTGATGTCGGACATGTGGACATTCTTTAGTCCAACGCCTCACCTTAGCCCTTCCGGATCCACCCTCCACCAACGCCTGGACCGGCAGGTAGCCGACTACCTGGCTTTTAAGTGTGAATGAAGACGCTTTGAGCGATGAACCCTTGGACTACTGGGTGTGCAGGCTTGACCTGTGGCCAGAGCCGTCCCAATTTGCCATCCAACTTCTGTCTTGCCCTGCCTCAAGAGTCCTTTCAGAAAGGACTTTCAGCGCAGCTGGAGGCATTGTACTGAGAAGAGAAGTCGCCTAAGTCACAAAAGTGTTCAGTACCTCACCTTTATCAAAATGAATGAGACATGGATCCTGGAGGGCTACTGCCCACCCCAAGACTAAGTTAGTCCCCACATACAGCATCTATGCCTGCACGCCGTGTGACTGGCTGCCTGCCCCAAGACTAAGTCGCTTTCCACACAGCACCTCTGCCCACAGGCCGCTTGACTGCCTTCTCCGCCAGCACCAACAGGGTCCAGGACTCCAGGTGGATTCCTGCTAGCAGCGGCCGCTATGATAATTTTTCTGGTGTGTGTACATGCCTGCCTAATTTTTGTGGCTGCACTGCGGCTGCAACAACAAAACAAAAGGCATGTATATGTGCCCATTCCCCTTCGTGATCATTACCTTGCCGCGGTGAAGGGGCTTGCGCATCACAATGAAGCAATGACCGCTATATGAGTGTCTCGGGGGGTGGCACACCAAAGATAATAAGGTTGTTGCTTCATTGTGGACAGACCAAATTTGATCAGCTGGACAGTCAATGTTGTTCTATCATTGAGCTACCACAGCCCGGCGACCATATGGGCTTGAAAACCGCCACAGCCTGCACTCTGGCCATGGTGCGCACCAGTCCAGCACGGCCGTCACTACGCAAACAGCTGTGTGCGGTGCATTACACAGTGATTTTGGTGTGTCAGTGTGAAACAGTACTCTAATTACACTCCCTGATTGATGTATACACATGCAAGATGTTTTAAAGCACTTTAGGACTGCAATTTAGCATTCAATGGGATTTCTGCCCTTAAATCCGGATTTTTCCCCGGGACTTTTGGCCTGTATCCCACTCTGCCATGCCCCCCTCCAGGTGTTAGACCCCTTGAAACATCTTTTGCATCACTTTTGTGGCCAGCATAATTTTTTCCAGTTTTCAAAGTTCGCCTCCCCATTAAAGTCTATTGCGGTTCGCGAACCGAAAATCGGAGGTACAGGCCACTCTAGTGGCGGATACTCAAATCAACGCTAATGGTAGATTTATAATTATTTCGGGTACATTCCAGGCCATACAAAAGAAAATATCCCTGCATCCCAATACTTTATTTATATGGTGTGGAGACTTTACCATTAATGACAAACTGGAGAAATCCAAGCCCTCACCCGACAAACTCTCTAAATCTCAGCGTAAGCTCCTCCAAACTTTCCTGGAAACAGTTTCCTGGTAGATGTTTTGAGGGAACTGTATGGGGATATGGGGAACTGCATTTCTCTGCAGCGCATCAGACATATGCTAAAATTGATCATGTATTACTTACCACTTCTACTGTCCCACACTTAGCTTACATTAGACCCATTCCAACTCTACTCTCTGATCATGATATTATCCTTACCTGCTTTGATCTACATGCTGAAGTTGCTAGACCCCGAGCTTGACGTCTAAATTCCTCTTTGCAGTCTACATGCTCCCACTGGGCAAAATAATCCAGAACTATGGCCTAGGATACCATTGTTATGCAGATGACACACAACTGTATCTGTCCTTCAAGCCTGGCACCCAAGACCCATCAGCATCTATCAATGCGTGTCTAGTGGATTTACAAAATTGGATGAACACCAGCTGGCTGAGGCTGAACTCTGACAAAACAGAGGTGTTAGTGGTAGGTGGTTCACACATAATGGATAAAGTTCAAAACGCTCACCATTTCAAACTAGCAATTGGGGGAGATACTGTACAGTATAAAGACTCTGTGCGAAACCTTGGGGTGATCCTGGATGGAAATCTAAAACTCAGACAGCAGGTATCAGCTGTCGTCAAGTCTTCCTTATCCCAGCTGAAGACCTACCTGCCCTGGTTCATGCATTTGTATCCTCATGCCTAGACTACTGCAATGCCCTGTTCATCGGATCTACAGATAAGGTGCTGCACCTCTTACAGCTAGTACAGAATGCTGCAGCCAGACTCCTAGCCAATGCCCCCCGCAGCTCACACATCACCCCAGTACTGCAAACTCTTCACTGGTTGCTAGTAAAATGGAGAATCAATTTTAAGATCTGCCTGCTGACATTCAAGGCTCTAAACCACATGGGGCCCAAATACATAGTGGATCTATTGGAACTTTATGCCCCTCCACGCACCCTCCGCTCTGCCAACAAGATGAAGCTGGTTATTCCCAAGATACACTTAACATTTGGTGCTCGGGTCTTTTCCTATGCAGCCCCTACTCTATGGAGCTCACTTCCACAATCAGTACGAGAGGCTCCTTCTCTGGACAGCTTTAAAAAAAAAGACTAAAAACTCACCTCTTTTCCCTAGCATTTGAGACTGCATAATGCAGGGTCACAGCGCTTTGAGTCCCCAGGGAGAAAAGCGTTATAAAAATATTATTGTTATTGTTAAATGAGTCATTGCTCATCAACACCAAAACAAGGGTGGAAATCCTCTCACATATTAATTAATATTTTTCCAAGAATGAACGCCCAAATACATCCCCTGCTACGTTATGGATGACTCATAAAGCCATAATTCAAGGCAAATTTACTGTTGAGTCTAAAATTCTGAATTTTTTTATACAACTTTCTTTCCTTTCTGTCTATAGGCCTATCCCCTGGTACACTATCCCGGGCCATCGTTGGCCCAATCTTCCTTCTGCTTAACAATTTTATCCTGTATATCCTCCCACCCCCTTTACCCACTAGGATATTTATTTCTCTCCTCACACATCCTCCCCACCCACACCTCATCACCCCCCGCCCATACATTTCAATAGACGATATTAATTACTGTAAAAATACCACTCAACAATATGTAAATTACTCTGAGGGCACTGTTTATTGGATTATATAAATAAACTTGTTTGTATTAAAATTGACGGTATTATGTCTACTTCGGTGAGACGAGTCCACCACTGTCTCCCGAGAAATTTTAAAGCTTTTAATACATTTTATTCTTTAGGCGCCTCTGTTTTCCTTACAATATCAGCATCCACCCCTGGTGGAGGGGTTGAATTCCCCTTTTCTTCTCCCTATCTACAGAGAGCGACATCTTAATCCTGAGTGAGGTCTAATCTCCTCACATGCCTATACAGTGGTAACCTATACGGTAACCCTGACTTGTGAGTATATTCAACTATATAGCAACTATTTACAGTGATACTCACGCCACCATATGAAAATCTACTCATATCCCCACTCTCCTGGAAAGGCTTACATTGGTCTTATACCAAACATTTAAAGGTCTTACGAGGCCAAACTATAAAAAAAAAAAGTTAAAAAAGTTAAGTACCTGCATCTCTTTAAAAGACACGGAGGACGCCATCCGTGCCCTCCGTGTCATTCTGCTGGGTCTCCGCCGCTCAATAGCCCTCCCGGCCGGTCACGACCGCAGGGCCCGGGTCGGGCTCTCCTGCCTCTGCCAATATGGCCGCCACAGCTGGCCGCGGCTGCGCAGTCCGCACCTGCTGCGAGTGCGTGGAATGGGGGGTTGGCTCTAGAGCTGCGCAGCCGCACTCGCAGCAGGTGCGGACTGCGCAGCCGCGGCCAGCTCCGGCGGCCATATTGGCAGAGGCAGGAGAGCCCGATCCGGACCCTGAGGTCGTGACCGGCCGGGGGGCTATTGAGCAGCGGGGAATGACACGGAGGGCGCGGATGGCATCCTCCGTGTCTTTTAAAGAGATGCAGGTACTTAACTTTTTTTTTTTATAGCTTGGCCTCGTAAGTCCTTTAACACTAATTAGAGATCAATCATTAGTCACATATCACACCCTGAAATTATGGAGATCATCCAGGTTTGCAGCTTCCCTTCAATCCAAAGCTTCTTTACTGACCAAGATTAAGTCTAACCTCGATTTCCCATAGGGTCTCCAGGCACCGGCCGTTTCGTGATGGGCAGACCAAAATGACCCCACTCTCCGGACATATTAGGGGATTGGTTCCGAAATGATCCCAGCTACTGGAGGTGAAACAGCTGCACCCCACTGCATGGCTCAAAATTAGACAATTTTATCACTTTATTCTTAATTGGCCAAACCTGGAATCAGTGTCTATCCTACCCACTTCGAAAGTACAGTATCTGTCTCCATGTCCCCATGCAAAAAGGTGTACTGTCATTTTTATACTCTTTTTTTAACACTCCCTCACCCGATTTTGCACACCTGTATCAAAAACAATGGGAACTGGATCTCCGTTCATCTACTGACAATGACCAATGGGCCAAGTGTCTGGCGACCTTGTCTAAGGAAAATATGCAAACCACCAACATGGAGGTCTCTATGTGTCTCCTTCATCGTACTTACTCAGTCCCTTATAAGCTACACACCATTGACTCTACTTGCAGGCTGCTATGTTTCAGGGGATGTAAGGCACCAGGTACAATGTTTCACATTTGGTATTCATCATAGCTCCCAACTGTCCCTTTTTTCTGAGGGACAGTCCCTTTTTGGGAGCCCTGTCCCTCTTTCACCCTCATTTGTCCCTCTTTCAGGACTTTGTCCCTCATTCTATGTATATATATATATATATATATATATATATATATATATATATATATATATATACTAAAAATGTGTTTGAATGACTCTAAACAGTATTCCCAACCTTTTAATTGATATATTACTAATGTTAAAATGTGAATATGAAGGAAAATGAACCAGGATAGAAAAAAACAGTGTGGTTTGAATTATAAAACAACATATGTTTCTTATAAAATCTTGATATGCGTGACTAGAGGCGTGGTGAGGGTGTGGCCAGGGGTGTGACAGGGGAGTGGCTTAAGTGTCCCTTTTTCTCATCTCAAAAAGTTGGGAGGTATGTATTCATGTCCAAGGGTCTCGCGCCTTTGGGGAAGGATTCGTCTCTTGATAAACAAAATATGTCCTAAACAGATACCCCTTGACCTCATATTTTTCTTATTGGAGCTTAAGCCGGACTTGATCTCGAATGCCCAACATAAGTTGATGCAGTTCACTGCTACAGTACCAAACTCATGTCGCAGCCAGTGGTGGACCGAAATTTCGCATATGCAAAATTTCACATCAAAATTCACAATTACGCATCGTAATTGTAATGTAAAATTTCAAAGGAAATCGTAATTAATTTTGTATGTAATAGTAATAGTTCATAATCTCACATAATTTTTTGGCATAATTTTCACGAAATTTTGCATAATTTTGTGCTTACTTTACTGGCTAATAGCAAAGCCCCCTGCCCCATATGTGCTATTGCTACCAAAATTGCTACATATGTTAAGGATAATAGCGGGTACAAGTCAAAAAAACAATTGTTCAAAAAGACCTTGTAGTTTTTGAGAAAATCGATTTTAAAAATGCAAAGAAAAATGGTTTTTAAACTGTCATTTTTCGGATTTAAAAAAACATTTTTTCTTTGCATTATTAAAATCGATTTTCTCAAAAACTACTAGATCTTTTTGGAAAATTCTTTTTTTTTTTACTTGTACCCACTATTCTTCTTAACACATGTAGCAATTTGTCACGCTTGGTGGTATATCCTCCACGGTCAGCACACAATGAGGATTCTGACGTGAAGGAGGTACACACGCTAGCACAAAGAACCAGAATATCCCCAGTTTAGTGGAGGAGAGGACTGCCTCCAACAGGAGATATGGCACACAGAGCAGGCGTAGATCCAAACAGCCAGCCACAAAACAATCATTCCACTATAGTGGCTCAGCGCAAGGTAGCGCTGAACGCATAAACCAGAACTCAGAAGATCAGGACAGGTAACAGAATGAACGTTTGCTTAACTAGTCACTGCTTAAGTGACAGCAAACGTCCAAGACAAGACAGACTGGAATGAGGCAGCCAATGCGATAGCAGCGGTGGCGTGCCTCACAAGGACAGGACAGGATAGTCGGGAAATAGAGTTCAAAGAAGGCAGACGTAATCCACACAAATATACAATAGGTATGATTTCCTAGCGTATTACGATTACAGCTATCATTGAACTACAAATGACTAACTGACATATGTACTGTATATATCGGCAATAAACCGATATATGACATAAGCAAGGAACACTGACTAAGAACTGGAGCAGGACTAGGAACAGGACTGAACTAGCTAAGCAGGGGTGATAACGATACGCGCAACCTAACAAAACGTGCTGGAAACTAACTGACTGAACACAGGAAATAAACAGTTCGAGTACGTATATATCAGCGACACTGATGTATTAACGTAACACGAATACAAGGAAAATAACAAATGCGCTAGTATGCGTATATATTGGCGATGAACCAATATATGATGCAAGACTAGCAAAGTAACAATTGCTGATAACAAGAGCTGAACTGGAAGGACTCACTGACCCCTTTGCAGGAGTCAGTGCAGTCCACACGAGATCTAGAAACGGAGGGTACTCGGACAGAGTAACAGACTGAATCTGAGACCATGCTAGCCCATGGAGCACTGCAGGAAGCAGTCCTTTATACTGAGGTCATCCAATGGGAGCAGACATGCAGATTCCCACACAGGTGAATGGTAATTAATCACAGGCTGACAGCAGGAAAGGGCAGACAATGATATGCAGCCTGCAAGAAAGGGATTGCAGCTCCATTGCAGCAGACAATGTTTGTTTTCACAAAAGCATATTAACCTGTCATTAACTTCAGAGCGACTGCAGATGGAATCAACGCTCAGTGTAAGTGCACGCAAAACTATGCGAGCAAATGCACGCAAAGAAATCAAAAACTGCTTGTCTTCAGTAAAACTGTAGCGAGCAGTACATGCTGCAGAAGTGATCATAACAATTTTGGTGTCACTACCATGTATGGGGGCTTTGCTATTCATTGCCGTATTCGGCAAGATATTATCCGAAATTTGACGCGAAATTACGAATGACTGCACAAAATCAATTAAATGTACAAATCGTAATTACGTATAGGGGAAATTGCGAAAATTTCCGTAATTGTAATTAGCTGATTACGATCATCACTGGTCACAGCCAATTGGAATACGCCACGTCTCTCTTATCTTCAGGTGATTGATAGGATTAATGTTACATTAGTAACGCTAACGCTATAGTAAATGACTGGTTCCTTCACTTACAGAAGGTGTGGGATCCTTGGATCTCTAACAAGTTCTCTTCTTAAATACCCTATCAGACCCTCAGACAGACCATAATTGTCCTGACAATGACTTATTTGCTGGGCATATAGTGTGATATCAAAAGAACCACCATAATAACAGAATTAAAGGCAGTTATCACATTTAAACATTAACAAGTAGCAGTAGAGTATTGTACTTTGTTAGCCATAAGTAAATGCAAGAAGTTTTAACAAGGCAGCATTCTACGTATTTAGATTTGGAAGTACCTGAGCATATAAATGCCATTTAATTACAATTATTTGATGTAATAGTTCAAAAGGAAGTAAAAGGAATAAAATCTTGTCTGAGAGTTCAACAATCCTGGCTGAGATGGTACAGAGTTCTGCTAATATAACCCTAAACTGTGAAAAAATGAAATGGAAGGGCTCAAGTGTCATGAATTATAAGAGTTGGAAAGATGAAGGCATAGTAGCCTGGGCCTCACTTTCACAGATTTTTCTTACTGCTCAATAAAATATAGTTTTCAACCAGTAGACAAAATGTCTTCAATATTGGTCATACAATGCCTGTAGAACTATTACTATTGTCTTTCTGTTACGTTATGGTCGTTCTCAGCTTTAAATGTTGAGACATATGCATATTTAATATAAACATATTTTTTTTGTCATCTAAGTACATTTTCCCTCTATATTGGAGCCCAGGATCATTGTCATGGAGTTTAGCTTGAATCTTGGAACTATGCTTTATGGCTAAATGTTAACTGGTACTTATTTAACTGCATTGTCATTCAGTGACAGATCAGTCCCAGCTGTTCACTGTTTACAACTACTTACTAAGCTGTTGGGAAATAAGATTGTTGCCTTATAAACAGGCATTGAAATGAATCTGCAAAATAAAGAGTGTTTACTTACATTACCATTGCAGCAGTGCGTGCTAGATGCAGATTCCTATTCTGTCAGAAAATCAGCTGCTTTAACAGGAGACGTGCAGCTGTGCAACTGGTTCCACAAAGCTGGGTGTTTAACTACCAAGCCAGCTCTGGCACTTCAGCCTGTTTGAATTGTTGGTTCCCTTTCCTCATCAAGGGGTACCTGCAGGCTTCCCCACTGGATGTTTACTCTATTGGACGTCATGAGAGGTTCCAGAAGGCAGTGTAGATGGGTTTATTCTCTTGAAAAGCAAATTTCCTTGTACTTGCATTAATGTATCCAACACAGAAGTTACATTCACAGGGAGCGCATGTGTTGTTTTATTTTGTAGACATAGCCACAATCTGAAGATTAACTTGTAGGCTGCATACCACCATTTGTTTGATGGTCAGTTTAGCCTAAGCTCCCTTTTGTCTGTATACACAAAAGATTTTTCCCTTGGTAGCCTCTAAGCAGATGGAAGCCAATTACTGTAACTATGTTGAATTTTTCCAAAACATATTTAGTATAGATTGCCTGCGAGCCCAATAATTGGATTTTTTGGGCCTTGATCTAAGTAACCAGTTTGCCTACTGGTTTTACAGAAGTAGCTTAACAGTTGGCAGATCAGATCTTCAGAAGATCCATCTTGGTGGATCTGACATCTGATCTGCAGATAAATGTCCGTTAAAGGGAAGGTTCAGGGAGGGGTTGAAAAAACTAAAAACACATATCCACTTACCTGGGGCTTCCTCCAGCCCGTGGCAGGCAGGAGGTGCCCTCGCCACTGCTCCGCAGGCTCCCGGTGGTCTCTGGTGGCCGACCCGACCTGGCCAGGCCGGCTGCCAGGTCGGGCTCTTCTGCGCTCCAACGACGGGTTCTTCTGAGTCCCACTTGGGCGCGCTGACATCATCGGACATCCTCCGGGCTGTACTGCGCAGGAGCAGAACTACTGCGCCTGCGTAGTACAGCCCGGAGGACATCCGATGATGTCACCGGTCCCCCGTGAGGCGCAGATTGGAGCGCAGAAAAGCCCGACCTGGCAGCCGGGCCTGGTCAGGTCGGGTCGGCCACCAGAGACGACCGGCAGCCTCTGGAGAGGCGGCGAGGGCACCTCCTGCCTGCCACGGGCTGGAGGAAGCCCCAGGTAAGTGGATATGTATTTTTATTTTTTTCAACCCCTCCCTGAACCTTCCCTTTAACCACTTCCCGACCGCCCCCAGCCGATGGGCGGCGGCAAAGTCCGGGCCCAAATGACCGCAATACGCCCATCGGCGGGGGCGGCTGCGGGAGTGGCTATGCGGCGATCGCGTCATTCATGACGCGATCAGCCGCCGGGGACTGGCTCCGCCCACCGTTCTCTGTAACCCGCTGGCCGTTCGGAAGCGCCGGCGGGTTACTAGCACCCGGATCGCCGCTGGAACATTGTATAATAGGCTTTGTAATGTATACAAAGCCTATTATACTGGCTGCCTCCTGCCCTGGTGGTCCCAGTGTCCGAGGGACCACCAGGGCAGGCTGCAGCCACCCTAGTCTGCACCCAAGCACACTGATTCCCCCCCCCTGCCCCCTGATCGCCCACAGCACCCCTCAGACCCCCCCTGCCCACCCCCCAGACCACTGTTTGCACCCAGTCACCCCCCTAATCACCCATCAATCACTCTCTGTCACTATCTGTCAACACTATTTCTTTTTATCCCCTCCCTGCCCACTGCCCCCTCCTGATCACCCCCCCCCCACCCCTCAGATTCTCCCCAGACCCCCCCCCCCCCTGTGTACTGTATGCATCTATCCCCCCTGATCACCTGTCAATCACCTGTCAATCACCTGTCAATCACCCGTCAATCACCCCCTGTCACTGCCACCCATCAATCAGCCCCTAACCTGCCCCTTGCGGGCAATCTGATCACCCACCCACACCAATAGATCGCCCGCAGGTATGACATCAGATCACCTCCCAAGTGCAGTGTTTACATCTCTTCTCTCCTCTAAACACCCACTAATTACCCATCAATCACCCATCAATCACCCCCTATCACCACCTGTCACTGTTACCCATCAGATTAGACCCTAATCTGCCCCTTGCGGGCACCCAATCACCCGCCCACACGCTCAGATTGCCCTCAGACCCCCCCTTATCAATTCGCCAGTGCAATATTTACATCTGTTATTCCCTGTAATAACCCACTGATCACCTGTCAATCACCCATCAATCACCCCCTGTCACTGCCACCCATCAATCACCCCCTGTCACTGCCACCCATCAATCAGCCCCTAACCTGCCCCTTGCGGGCAATCTGATCACTCACCCACACCAATAGATCGCCCGCAGGTCCGACATCAGATCACCTCCCAAGTGCAGTGTTTACATCTCTTCTCTCCTCTAAACACCCACTAATTACCCATCAATCACCCATCAATCACCCCCTATCACCACCTGTCACTGTTACCCATCAGATTAGACCCTAATCTGCCCCTTGCGGGCACCCAATCACCCGCCCACACGCTCAGATTGCCCTCAGACCCCCCCTTATCAATTCGCCAGTGCAATATTTACATCTGTTATTCCCTGTAATAACCCACTGATCACCTGTCAATCACCCCCTGTCACTGCCACCCATCAATCACCCCCTGTCACTGCCACCCATCAATCAGCCCCTAACCTGCCCCTTGCGGGCAATCTGATCACCCACCCACACCAATAGATCGCCCGCAGATCCGACATCAGATCACCTCCCAAGTGCAGTGTTTACATATGTTCTCTCCTTCAAACACCCACTAATTACCCATCAATCACCCCCTGTCACTGCTACCCATCAGATTAGACCCCTATCTGCCCCTAGGGCACTCAATCACCCGCCCACACCTCAGAACGCCCTCAGAGCCCAGCCCTGATCACCTCACCAGTGCATTGCTTGCATCTATTTCCCCCCTCTAATCACACCTTGAGACACCCATCAATCACCTCCTGTCACCCCCTAGCACACCTACCCATCAGATCAGGCCCTTATTTGCCCCGTGTGGGCTCCTGATCACTCGGCCAAACCCTCAGATCCCCCTCAGACCCCCTTCCGATCACCTCCCCAGTGCATTGATTGCATCTATTTTCCCCTCTAACCGCCCCCTGAGACACCCATCAATCACCTCCTGTCACCCCCCTAGCACTCCTATCCATCAGATCAGGCCCAATACATCCTGTCATCTAAGAGGCCACCCTGCTTATGACCGGTTCCACAAAATTTGCCCCCTCATAGACCATCTGTCATCAAAATTTGCAGATGCTTATACCCCTGAACAATCATTTTGAGAAATTTGGTTTCCAGACTACTCACAGTTTTGGGCCCGTAAAATGCCAGGGCAGTATAGGAACCCCACAAGTGACCCCATTTTAGAAAGAAGACACCCCAAAGTATTCTGTTAGGTGTATGATGAGTTCATAGAAGATTTTATTTTTTGTCAAAAGTTAGCGGAAATTGGATTTTTATTGTTTTTTTCACAAAGTGTCATTTTTCACTAACTTGTGACAAAAAATAAAATCTTCTATGAACTCACCATACCCCTAACGGAATACCTTGGGGTGTCTTCTTTCTAAAATGGGGTCACTTGTGGGGTTCCTATACTGCCCTGGCATTTTAGGGGCCCTAAACCGTGAGGAGTAGTCTAGAAAACAAATGCCTCAAAATGACCTGTGAATAGGACGTTGGGCCCCTTAGCGCACCTAGGCTGCAAAAAAGTTTCACACATGTGGTATCGCCATACTCAGGAGAAGTAGTATAATGTGTTTTGTGGTGTATTTTTACACATACCCATGCTGGGTGGGAGAAATCTCTCTGTAAATGGACAATTGTGTGTAAAAAAAAAACAAAAATGTGTCATTTACAGAGATCTTTCTCCCACCCAGCATGGTTATATGTAAAAATACACCACAAAACACATTATACTACTTCTTCTGAGTACGGCGATACCACATGTGTGACACTTTTTTGCAGCCTAACTGTGCTAAGGGGCCCAAAGTCCAATGAGTACCTTTAGGATTTCACAGGTCATTTTGAGACATTTGGGTTCAAAACTACTCCTCACTGAATACTTTGGGATGTCTTCTTTCCAAAATGGGGTCATTTGGGGGGTATTTGTACTATCCTGGAATTTTAGCCCCTCATGAAACCTGACAGGTGCGCAGAAAAGTCAGAGATGCTTGAAAATGGGAAAATTCACTTTTGGCACCATAGTTTGTAAACGCTATAACTTTTACCCAAACCAATAAATATACACTGAATGTTTTTTTTTATCAAAGACATGTAGCAGAATAACTTTCGCGCTCAAATGTATAGGAAATTTTACTTTATTTAAAAAATGTCAGCACAGAAAGTTAAAAAAGTCATTTTTTTGACAAAATTCATGTCTTTTTTGATGAATATAATAAAAAGTAAAACTCGCAACGGCAATCAAATAGCACCGAAAGAAAGCTGTATTAGTGACAAGAAAAGGAGGTAAAATTCATTTAGGTGGTAGGTTGTATGAGCGAGCAATAAACCGTGAAAGCTGCAGTGGTCTGAATGGAGAAAAAGGCTCTGGTCCTTAAGGGGCGAAAAGACTGTGGTCCTCAAGTGGTTAAACAAGGTGTGTATGAGATCTCCAGATATTATAGACTAAGAATGCATGTTGCAGGAACTGATATTTTGCAGACACTGATCTTTTGTATGAGTGCATCTTTAGAAAGACCAGTCTTTCAAACCTCCCTGACAAACCTATGTGACAGATAAATTCCTCATTTTGCAAAGATTTTTATCTGATTGGTGTACTTATAGAATAGACTGTGAAGGTATGGCTCTCATACTACATGGAAAGTGGTAAAATTGGTCTGTGATCTTTCATTTTCCAAAGACTTTTATCTCAAGTGTGTACCTAATGTAATGTAAGGAACTTCACTGCCACCAAAATGTCCATGAATATGAAGTTCAATTTTACCACAATGGTCCCTTATTCTGACATTTCAGAGGAAGAATACATTATTCCTGTTAAATCCCCTACCAATATTGTTTTGCAAAACCTGCTACTGCACCCTAGGTGTAACAATCACCCCTGCAACCCCTTCAATAATAGTGGCTTTGTGGGCCCCTTCTCCTCCCTCTCCTCAACTGCAAGTGCAGCCAATTAGCAAAAAAACCTCCATGTTCGCTCACAAAAACCATCCCTACCACCTGCTCGTTCTTTGCAGAGTAGAGTGTAGCAGGAGTGTCTGTAATTTTCTGCTTCTAGAAGCTGCATCACAACAGAACACTCCCTAATGCTATTCACTGGCTCCCAATCACGTGACCCTCATGGAGTTCACGGACCAAGGGGCCCCATGCTATCATTTTTGCAAGGGGCCCCTATTAAGTCCACCTACCAATCAGGGGTTAGCCACTAGGGATGGTCAATGAGATGCAAATAATTATGAGTTGATACAGGATTATGCAAATTGTGCATGCAAATGTAATGTCAAGACATTGCACTGGACCGGGGCTACAGAGGAAGCCGGGGAAGCCTCACTAGTATCCAGAGGCTACCTCCTCCCAAGGTAAGAACCCTCCGGGGCACATTTTTTCCCTACAGGTTTACTTGAAAAAGGGCTTGATGAGGCTTGCAACCTCTGCAACCCTTATTGCTACGCTACTGTATGCATCTATGTAACTATATTTTCAGTGTACATTTACTATAATTGTTCGAAAGTTTTGTGCAGGATATCCTAATCTCAAATAAGCCTTCCCTTTTTGACTCCTAACACTAACCTACACCTTCCCTACTCCTAAACCTAATCTACACCTCTCCATCCCTAACATTAACTTCCCCCCTCTCCACGCCTAACACTAACCTCCCCTCTCTCCACTCCTAACTCTAACATTCCCCCTCTCCACTCCTAACACTAACCTCCTCCTCTTCATGTTTGGATACAGTGTAACCAAATTCATCACCAATAATTTCTGCAGTCCCCACCACTCTATGCACACTTACCGAGTGCCCACACTATTGCCAAGTGCCCATGCCAAATCTAAGCACCTGGTGCCCCCATAGTTGCAAATTGGCACTGCAGTCTACGGGGTAGCCAAAAAGGACATGCTCCAAATGCTCCAAATAGAGGACATTTGGAATCTTTTAATAGGTTGATGCACTGTATGATCGCATGTTGCATTTTGGCTCCTAGAATTTGGTAGTCAGAGGTGCCCCCCAGTATTAGGTAATAGTAAGTGAGGAGTCCACCATCCTCAGGGATATACAATAGTAGATCACGGAGGGTTCTAGTGGAACAAGAGGTCCATCAAGCCTCTCAAACTGTAGTCCAAGCATGCAAAAGTTCCAATATAGGACTCAAACCCTTAGCAGATATATATCCAACGTATTTTATTACATAAATGCGATGTACAACATACAAACCAGCACTACATTTCGGGCCTGTCACCTTTTGTCATGTGCTCCGGTATTAGGTAGCCATGAGCGTCCTCTAATCCAGTAGTTGGTAGCCAGAGGTGCTCCCCCTGTGCACATATGATTCGGCCAACGGTGAGTTGGATGCTGGTAGAGCAGAAGGATGGCTCTCCCTGCTGCCACTAAACTCCCCGGCAGTGTTAAATTCTATTCCCCCTCTGAGTCGTAGCAACTCCAATGAAGGTGTACTTTGGAGTCTGGTGATCGCCGGATCCGCAAACTGTTGTGCAGGCCAGGCATCGTAGCATTGCTGCTATGACAGCGCCCAGCTTCAGCGCTTGGCATTGAACACCGTGTACAAAAGTTACCTGCTTTGCTTCCCGCACCCCCCAGTATTAGGTAGTCAAATAGACACCCCATGCAGGTGTAGCCCTTTCACGGGACAAAGTGTTATTGTTTCTGACATATGTGTTGTAGTACTGGGTAGTAGGTACGGCAGACAGGTGGAGCTACACAGGCGCATAAGAAAGGGAGTACATGCGAGCATATAGTCGCATGCACTCTCACCGGTCACTTAGCAACCAGGATACACAGAGCGGGGAAGTTTCTAGAGGCAGCGCGAGGTACAGCGCGAGCAGCAGCACGAGAGGAACAGCTCACGACAGGAACATAGGAGAACTGGTTATAACCAGTTCTCTTCACAGAAAGTGCACAGTTAGGCAGCGGAGAGCGAGGGGAGAGGAGGCCCACAAGGCTGAGCTAATGATTACCTCAGGATGGCAGAGGGAATCGGGCGCATTGATCGGCAGCAACCCAGGTGCAGAAAGGATGCTGTGAAGATGGGAGATGACATAGGCCACAGATGGAAAGCCATAAAGGGGCAGAGAAGCCAGATCCATATATAAAGCAGGAAGACAGAAATGTCAGATGAGTTAGTACTGCGACTACATTAGGCCTAGAGATGGCCCGAACTGTTCGCACGCGAACTTATTCGCGCAAACATCGGTGGTTCGCGTTCGCGGTAAACCGCAAACTTTATGCAAGTTCGACCCGCCCCTATACTACATCATTAGCCTCAACTTTGACCCTCTACATCACAGTCAGCAGACACAGGGCAGCCAATCAGGCTACCCACCCTCCTGGAGCCCTCCCCCCTGTATAAAAGGCAGCTGCGTCGGCCATGATCTCACTCTGTGTGCTGTGTAGTTAGTGATAGAAGGGAGAGAGGTTGCTGGCCGCCTGCTGCACAGATTAGGGAAAGCCTAGTTAGGCTGTTGTTAGGCTTGTTAGCGTGCTCCTTTTTGATACTTATTGCTAAGAAGCACCCAAAACAGGTCTTTTGAGAGCTAATGTTCTTTTGATGTGTTTTTTTTCTTTTTTGTATGGTCCACTGACACTTGCATATACAGCCCTGTCCCAGCACATTCAGTGACTACCTTTTCACTGCACCTGTGTGGGACCAGGGACGGATCTAGGGGGGGGAGGGCAAGCGGGTATCTTGCCCCAGGCGCAGTTTGTTGAATTCTTAAAAAGGCGGCAAAATGAATGGCAGTTTAGGTGCCAAAACCTGACCTTTAGGCGCCAAAACCTGACCCTACCCCAGGCGCAACTTGGTCTTGATCCGTCCCTGTGTGGGACAGCTGCAAATTTGTAATACCAGTCACTTCATATCTGTTCACGTTTACTGTACCTGCGTGACAGCAGCACGCAGTGTTATATGTACCAGTCACTGCATACCTGTTCACGGTACCTGTGTGTGTGTGTGCGACAGCTGCACATTTGTAATACCAGTCACTGCATACCTGTTCACGGTACCTGTGTGTGTGCGACAGCTGCACATTTGTAATACCAGTCACTGCATACCTGTTCATGTTTACTGCACCTGTGTGACAGCAGCACGCAGTGTTATATATACCAGTCACTGCATACCTGTTCACGGTACCTGTGTGTGTGACCGCTGCACATTTGTAATACCATTCACTGCATACCTGTTCACGGTACCTGTGTGTGACTGCTGCACATTTGTAATACCAGTCACTGCATACCTGTTCACGGTACCTGTGTGTGTGTGACAGCTGCACATTTGTATTACCATTCACTGCATACCTGTTCATGCTTACTGCACCTGTGTGACAGCAGCATGCAGTGTTATATATACCAGTGACTGCATATACCTGTTCACGGTACGTGTGTGTCTGACAGCTTCACATTTGTAATACCAGTCACTGTATACCTGTTCACGGTACCTGTGTGTGTGACAGCTGAACATTTGTAATACCAGTCACTGCATACCTGTTCACGGTTCATCAGAAGAAATAAAAAGTTCCATCAGGCACTGCAGTTGATTCAGATTTAATTGTGTTTTCAGTGTGATATGAATCACAACATGTATATATATACATATTGCATTCAAAGAGGTAGGTACAAAAGTCATGTGCAGACAACTTGTGCTTATATAATATTTGCATGAGATGGATGTCCTACCATATCAGAGGGTGATGGTGGTGGGTGCAGGGCAAAAACGGTAGCCTAATGGCTGTTTCACGCAGCGGTGCTTCTTCACGGTACCTGTGTGTGTGTGACAGCTGCATATTATATTGATACCAGTCACTGCATACCTGTTCAGTGCACCTGCATGACAGCACGCAGTGTTATATTATATACCAGTCACTGCACACCTGTTCACTGCACCTGTGTGACCGCACGCTGTTTTATATACCAGTACGTGCATACCTGTTCACTGAACCTGTGTGACCGCACGCTGTTTTATATACCAGTATGTACATACCTGTTCACTGCACCTGTGTGACTGCACGCTGTTTTATATACCAGTACGTGCATACCTGTTCAATGCATCTGTGTGACTGCACATTGTATTAGTCAAGTCAGTGCATACCTTTCACTTCATCCCCCCCGATATGGGCAAATCAACAGGCAGAGGCAGACCCAGAGGCAGGCCACCCGGCAGGTCTGTTCGAGGTAGTGCTGACATGATTTTGTGCGGCCCTGGACCAAAGTACAGTGCTCAGAAGAAGGCACGTGCCATCAAATCCCAAGATTGTCAGGACGTAGTTGACTATTTAACACAGAACACCTCATCTTACGCAGCCACCAGCGGTACTACAAGCACCACATGCGCTACATTTGACGCTTCGCAGGAGTTATTTGGTGGGGAATTAACTGATTCACAGCCATTATTGTTACAACAAGATGAAGGCGCTAAGCAAGTTACACCACCTCATATGTCTGAGTTCACCAGGAGGGGCATATATATCCTTGGCTTGTGGGGCTGTCTGGAGAAGGAAGGGTACCACGTCCCATATACCGAAGACCGAGACCCAAGAAAGGCCCCAGGGGTCGACCGAAATGGAAACCCTAACACAGACAGTGAGGTGCACACGGAAAACACCGTCTTCTGAAAGTGATACCCCAGGTTCATCGGGGTTTCTACAAGGAAAAGGAGACAAGTCAGGAGGGGCTGAAAAACCAAAGCCACCACCCCCACAACCACAGCACCCGTACACAAGGAGCACACCTCATGTCCCATAATCAACCTCAGTGATTATAACCTGAGCAACAGTGAGATGGCAGTTCTGAGGAAGGGATTTTCATTTTGCCCTACGACTAAATTGAATGCCTTCCAGTTGGAGGTGGACTTATTCCGATACGAGAGACTTATAAAGCTTAACCACTTAAGGACCAGGGTATTTTCTTCTGATCGGTGCTGCGTGGACTCTCCAGCCCGCAGCACCGATCAGGAAATAGCCAGGGCGATCAGACTTCCCCCCTTTTTTCCCCACTAGGGGGATGTCCTGCTGGGGGGGTCTGATCGCCGCCGGCGACCCACACTTTCTGGGGAGGGCTCTTCAAAGCCCCCCTCCGGAGCGCTTTCCGCCCTCCCCGGCTTTCCCTCCCTCTCCCTTACCCTGTGAGCGGCGCAGGTCGGAGTTCCGTCCTGCGCCTGATAGGATAGGCTTCTGCCTTTCAGATGCCGGCAATCCCTGGCCAATCAGAGGCCGGGGATCGCCGATCTACGTCACGGCGCTGCTGCGCAGCAGCGCCGTGTGATGTAAACAGCGGGGATTTCTTCCCCGGATGTTTACATTATGCGTGCGAGCCGCGATCGGCGGCTCGCACACTGTTCACGGAGACAGTCTCCGTGAACTGGCATGGAATGCTATACCACTAACGACCCGCCGACGCCTATCGGCGTTAAGCGGTCGTTAAGTGGTTTTTGTACAGCAGACCAACACCCTGTCAGTAGTGATGCTCATCCGGAATCCGGATATCCGGGTTAACCCGGATATCCGACCATTTTTACGCTATCCGGATCAGATTCCGGATCCCGGATAGCTATAGAAGTCCGCATAGCTATATGCGGATAGTTTGATGCATGACCCGGATATCCGCGGATATCCAAATCCGAAATACTGTAACTAAGGTGATGATGTCCTGGAGCCAATCAGAGGGCTCCCGGCAGAAGCCCTAGCAACCAATCACAGAAAGGAACACTGGCCAGCCCCACTGTATAATAGGGAGGGCTGCCATGATGAGACAGATTGTTCTGGCTTGCTGAATGCTTCCTGAGAGACATGCTGCAGTGCTGGTGGCCTAGCGAGGGCTGGCTGTATACAGTTATAAACCTAAAGCTGTTCATTGATTAACCCCCTCACTATTCTATAGTAATCGTTATTTAGCTTGATTGATTATCTCATAGTGTGACAGTTAGAGTGTGTGCTGCACAGCTGCAGTGCTGTTGCTGGGGCAAGGGCTTTACACAGTGATAAGCTCAGTGATTAACCCCTTCACTATCACTACACTATAGTTAAATCGTTCATTAGCTTGATTGATGTCTCATAGTGTGACAGTTAGAGTGTGTGCTGCACAGCTGTTGCTGGGCCAAGGGCTTTACACAGTGATAAGCTCAGTGATTAACCCCTTCACTATCGCTACACTATTGTTAATTCATTAATGTGTTAGTGTGCACTAGTGTCTTCTCCTCTGCTGTCTGACTGTCACTTGGCACGTGTCTCTTCGCACGTGGCATGTGTCACTTGGCACGTGGCACGTGTCACTTGGCACATGTCACTTGGCACGTGGCACTTGGCACGTGTCACATGGCACGTGGCACGTGACACGTGACACTTGGAAAGTGACACGTGACAAGTGCCACGTGACACTTGGCAAGTGCCACGTGCCATGTGACAAGTGCCACGTGACACTTGGCAAGTGCCACGTGACAAGTGCCAAGTGCCACATGCCACATCCGGCAGGCTCCTGGCATACGTTACACCTGCTGCTGCTGCATTGCCCTGCTCTTGCTGCTTGTGCAGCTCCCACCGCCAGGCCAGGGTGCCACAGGCCACTGATACCACCTATATTTAATCTAAAACACAATTGCTGCATAATTTTTCGGAGGTGTCTTGGCTGAAAACTGTCATGTCCCAGTTGTGCGGTTGGACTTTGGGCACAATGTGGGCTGCACGACCGCTGACTGGAACCTAGGCCTGATGTTAATTGACAGCCATTTTTTTTAAGTCCCCACATCATCAATTAGTATTCCCCTTTGCAAAATAATGATGATACATGCCTCATTTACCCTAAAAACACCTTTTAAAGCTATTTAAAGGGCACTACCGGTTTTTCTATCCAGATATCCGAATAGCCCGTATATCCGCGGATAATGCAACTGGATACCCGCGTTCAAGCGGATATCTAAAAGGCTGGATTCGGATATCCGAACCGGATCCGGATATCTAGGATCAATTCGGATTTTAAAAAGCACTATCTGAGCAACGCTACCTGTCAGTAGAACAAGGTACAAAGTTTAAACTCAAGAGCACGTTTACTCTGTCAGGATCTTTTCCAAGCATTGAGACCTACATCAAGTCTGTTAAATATGACATCATGCATAACCGAGAAGATGTGTCGATCAGAAACAATCTTACAAGGAGAGAGAGAACATGTCTTAAGGGATTGAAGGAGAACAACAACTAGAGGTGGGCCGAACGGTTCGCCGGTGAACGGTTCCAGGCGAACATCGGGTGGTTCGCCTTCGCCGGCGAAGGCGAACTTTCCCGGAAGTTCGATTCGCCCCATAATGCTCTATGAGGGTCAGCTTTGACCCTCTGCATCACAGTCAGCAGGCGCATTGTAGCCAATCAGGCTACGCTAAGCCCTGGAGCCCCACCCCCCCTTGTATAAGGCAGGCTCCGGCGGCCATTAATCTCACTCGTGTGCGTGCTAGAGACAGAATAGGGACAGCTGCTGCAGACTTGTTCTCCTAGGGACAGATTAGTCAGGCTCTTGCCTTCTTAGCTTGCTTAGCTGAATCTTATTGTTATAATAGCGCCCCAAAAAAGCTCTTTTCAGAGCTCATCCTGCTGTGATCAATTTTTTTTTCTGTGTTTGAAACTGACACTTGTGGTGTTTAGACAGCATTGCTAATTCATACTGTGTGTCCCACTGCCAGCAGCAGCAGCACATTCAGTGACTAGTACTACCTGTGTGTGTGATACACTTGTGTTGTTTAGACAGCATTGCTAATTCATACTGTGTGTGTCCCACTGCCAGCAGCAGCAGCGGCAGCACATTCAGTGACTACTACCTGTGTGTGTGATACACTTGTGTTGCTTAGACAGCATTGCTAATTCATAATGTGTGTGTACCACTGCCAGCAGCCCACCAGCATTCAGCAGCACATTCAGTGACACCTGTGTGTGTGACAGGGAGCTGCACATTGTACTACCTACCCAGTACTGCATTTACTTACTACTAGTACCTGTTGTGTTTAGTTAACCCACCTCATCACTGCATACACCTACGTTTGTGTTGAGTGAACCCACCTCGCTGCACATAACTACCTTTTGTGTTGAGTGAACTTGCGTCGCTGCATATAACTACCTTCTGTGTTCAGTGAGCTCACCTCACTGCATATATAACTACCTTTGGGTTGAGTGAACTCACCTCACTGCACATCGCTACCTTCTGTGTTCAGTGAACTCACCTCACTGCATATAGCTACCTTTTGTGTTCAGTGAATTCACCTCACTGCATATAGCTACCTTTTGTGTTCAGTGAATTCACCTCACTGCATATAGCTACCTTTTGTGTTCAGTGAATTCACCTCACTGCATATACCTAGCTTCCCCCCGAGATGGACAAAATGGACAAACCAGGTAGAGGAAGAGGTAGAGGCAGACCCAGAGGAAGGCCACCTGGCACTGGCAGGTCTGTGTGAGGTGGTGTTGCTGTGATTTTGTGCGGACCTGGACCAAAGTACAGTGCTTAGAAGAAGGCACGTGCCATCACTTCCCAAAATTGTGAGGACGTGCTTGAGTATTTAACACGGAAAACCTCATCTCCTGCAGCCACCAGCGCTACAACAAGCGCCACATCTGGTGCATTTGACACTTCGCAGGAGTTATTTGGTGGTGGTGGTGAAATCACTGATTCACAGCCACTACTGAAACAACAAGAAGAAGGCGCAGGTACACCACCTCATACGTCTGAGTTAGGTGGCGATAGTATGGACGTAATGTGTGAGGAGGGGCATGATTATCCACCTGAAGTTGGTGCAGTTGAGGAGGTGTCTGAGGAAAGCGAAGCAGGGCAGGAGGATTATGATGACGATTATACAGATGTCACGTATGTACCCGAAAGAGGAGATGACCAGGGGGACAGTTCAGAGGGGGAGCCAGAGAGGAGTAGGAGGAGACGACTCCATGATAGAAGCAGAGGGAGCTCGTCCTCAGAAACAGCTGGGGGCAGTGTCCGGCGCCATGTATCGCCAGCTATGGCCAGCCAGCCAACATGCCCTTCAAGGTCAGCTGTTGATGCCACCGTAGTGCCATCACCCCAGAGGGGCTCTGCGGTTTGGAAATATTTTACGGTGTGTGCCTCAGATAGGAGCAAAGCCATCTGTTCTCTCTGCCTCCAAAAATTGAGCCGTGGAAAGGCCAACACTCACGTAGGGACAAGTGCCTTACGAAGGCACCTGGAGAAAAGGCACAAACAGCTATGGGAAGAACACCTGAGGAAAAGCAGCACCCCTCAAAAGACAAGCCACCATCCTTCTCCTCTTCCTCCTTCAGGTGCATCGTCTTCATCCGCTTTCTCCCTTGAACCTTCAAAGCCACCCTCCTTCACACCGCCTCTGCCCTTGAACGGTTCCTGCTCCTCTGCCCACAGCAGTAGCCAGGTGTCCGTGAAGGAAGTCTTTGAGCGGAAGAAGCCAATTTCGGCCAGTCACCCTCTTGCCCGGCGTCTGACAGCTGGTGTGGCGGAACTATTAGCTCGCCAGCTATTACCATACAAGCTGGTGGAGTCAGAGGCTTTCCGTAAATTTGTGGCCATTGGGACACCGCAGTGGAAGATACCAGGCCGCACTTATTTTTCACAAAAGGCCATACCCAAACTGTACCGTGCAGTTCAGAGGCAAGTGGTGTCATCTATTGCAAAGAGCGTTGGGTCAAGGGTCCACCTGACCACGGATGCCTGGTCTGCCAACGACGGGCAGGGCCGCTACATTACGTACACAGCCCATTGGGTCAACATGGTGACTGATGGCAGCAAGCAGGGAGTACGTGGCTGCGCAGCGGACCGACTTGTCACACCTCCACAGCTTGCAGGCAGGCCTCCTGCCACCTCCTCTCCTTCTCCTCCAGCTACATCCTCTTCGCTGTCAACCGGATTTTGGTTGCCTCTGAAGAAGCAGGTCTTTCCTGTGAAACGGCTGTTAGGCTTTACCTGTATGTCAAGCGATTTGGGGATGTATTAAAGGTGTACTAGCATTACTGTTGCTGTTGGTGCCCGGATACTTTTTTCTACTTGCTACTATTGAATCTGGTTGTGCAAAGATTTGTCTCAAAGTACCCAGGCTTAGAGGACGTCCTGAAGCAGACCAGGAAGTTGTGTGGGCATTTCAGGCGGTCTTATACGGCCATGGCACGGCTTGCGGACATTCAGCGGAAAAACAACTTGCCGGTGAGACGCTTGATATGCGATAGCCCGACTCGCTGGATTTCCACCCTGCTCATGTTCTCTCGCCTGCTAGACCAGGAGAAAGCCGTCACCCAGTACCTGTACAGCTACAGTAGAAGGACACAATCTGGGAAGATGGGGATGTTGTGGCCCAACAGCTGGACACTGATGCGAAATGCAGGCAGGACCATGCGGCCGTTTGAGGAGGTGACCAACCTGGTGAGTCGCGCTGAAGGCACCATCAGCGATTTGATCCCCTACGCTTACTTCCTGGAGCGTGCCATGCGTAGAGTGGTGGATGAAGCTGTGGAGGAGCGGGAACAGCTACAGCAGGAGGAGTCGTGGGACCAATTTTCAGCCGAACCACAGGTTTCCTCAACACCTGCGGCACCACCGAAGGGGGCAGGAGGAGGAAGAAGATTAGTCGTGTGGGGAAGGAGAGGAGTCAGACTCGGATGATTATGAGGAAGGTGTTTCTGTGGAGGAGGAAGAGGCGGCAGAAGAACAACCGCAGCAGCCGTCACAGGGGGCTTCTGCTGCTCCACGTTCCCGTGGTATTGTCCGTGGCTGGAGGGAGGAAGAGGAGTTGCGTGACGTCACTGTGGAAGAGCAAAAGGAGATGGAGAGTACGTCTGGATCTGACTTTGTGCAGATGGCCTCTTTCATGTTGTCCAGCCTGTTGAGGGACCCCCGTGTCAAAAAACTCAAGGGGAATGACCTGTACTGGGTGGCCACGCTACTAGACCCTCGGTACAGGCACAAAGTCGCAGACCTGTCACCAACTCCACACAAGGCGGAAAAGATGCTGCACTTGCAGAACAAGCTGTCAATGATGCTTTACAATGCATTTAAGGGTGATGTGACAGTACAACGCAATAAGGGTACCACTGGCAGTATTCCTCCTCCTCCTCACCAGTCCACGCAGGCAAGGACAGGCTGCTCCAGCGATCTCGGGGTGATGTTGGACATGCGGACATTCTTTAGTCCAACGCTTTGCAGTAGCCCTTCAGGATCCACCCTCCACCAACGCCTGGACCGGCAGGTAGCCGACTACCTGGCCTTAAGTGTGGATGTACACACTGCGACTGCGAGCAGCGAGGATGAACCCTTGTTCTACTGGTTGGGCATGCTTGACCTGTGGCCAGAGCTGTCCCAATTTGCCATACAACTTCTCTCTTGCCCTGCCGCAAGCGTCCTGTCAGAAAGGACCTTCAGTGCAGCTGGAGGCATTGTCACTGAGAAGAGAAGTCGCCTAAGTCATGACAGTGTTCAGTACCTGACCTTTATCAAAATGAACGAGGCATGGATCCCTGAGGGCTATTGCACGACCGAAGACTAAGTCAGTCCCCACAGACAGCATCTCTGCCTGCAGGCCGTTTGACTGCCTTCTCCGCCGCCACCACCACCAGGGTCCAGGACTCTAGGCGGATTCCAGAATTTTTAAGGCCGCTGCTAGCAGCGACCGCTATACTAATTTTTCTTGGGCATGCACATGCCTGCCTAATGTTTATGGCTGAACTGCAGGCGGCTGCAACAATAAACAAAAGGCATGTACATGAGCCCATCCCCCTTCATGATCATTACCTTGCCGCGGTGAAGGGGCTTGCGTATCACAATGAAGCAATGACCGCCGGCTATATGAGTGTCTCGGGTGGGGGTGGCACACCAAAGATAATAAGGTCGTTGTTTCATTGTGGTCAGACCAAATTTGATCAGCTGGACAGTCACTGTTCTGTCATTCAGCTACATCAGCCGGGTGAGCATATGGGCTGAAAAGCCACCATCACCTGCACTCTCGTCATGGTGCGCACCAGTCCAGCACGGCCGTCACTACACAAATGGCTGTTTGCAGTCACTGCATACCTTTCACTGCATCTGCGACTGCATATTATACCTGGCAGTCAGTGCATAACTTGCACTTGAATGGATACAGTTTCAAACAATTTAAAAATACAACCATCTACATTTTCAAACAATTTACAAAAATGCCAACAAAAATTTCCCTCCGTAAAACATTCTTGGCAAATGCTTTCGACTTGGTTTGTCTTCCGCTGGCTCAAGGGTCCATCTGACCACAGATGCCTTTTCTGCAAAGCACGGTCAGGGCAGCTACAGCATGGGTCTCAGCAGGCTCCCACTTTGGGCCGGAATCCAACCTTCATTCCCCGCGGTGACAATGGCAGACTTGCCCTCCATAACGGATTCTCGCCGGAGACCAACCTGGTGAATCGCAGTGAAGGCACCATCACACTTGCCCTCCATAACGGATTCCCGTTAAAGGATTTAAAGTTGATTCATTACAATTAGGGCCTCAAAAGGTCCTCCTGAGTCCTGTATTGTTATTTTTGGTCACTACCTCGGGGCGGGCGTTCATGCCTGCCTGCCTGCTGCCCTCCTTGCCTGGATGTGTGGTGGTAGCCGTTGATCAGGCTCCAACTCCGGAACGCAATACAACCATCTAAAGTTTCAAACAATTTAAAAATACAACCATCTAAAGTTTCAAACAATTTAAAAATACAACCATCTACATTTTCAAACAATTTACAAAAATGCCAACAAAAATTGCCCTCTGTAAAACATTCTTGGCAAATGCTTTCGACTTGGTTTGTCTTCCGCTGGCTCAAGGGTCCATCTGACCACAGATGCCTGGTCTGCAAAGAACGGTCAGGGCAGCTACAGCATGGGTCTCAGCAGGCTCCCACTTCGGGCCGGAATCCAACCTTCATTCCCCACGGTGACAATGGCAGACTTGCCCTCCATAACGGATTCCCGTTAAAGGATTTAAAGTTGATTCTTTACAATTAGGGCCTCAAAGTCCCGTATTGCATGCCTGCTTGCTGCCCTCCTTGGATGTGCAGTGGTAGCCGTTGCTCAGGCTCCACACCGGATTCCATACCTCATTCCCCGGCCATTACCCGGGGTCACAAATGTCAGACTTGCCCGCCTCCATATGATTCTCGTGAAAGGAGTGTGGTGTCATCTTTGCCCGCCATAACTGGTTCTCGTTAAAGGATTTAAAGTACATTCATTTCAAATACACAGCAGGGCCTCGAAAGTCTTCCTCCTGTATTGTTATTTTTGGTCACTACCTCGGGGCGGGCGTGCATACCTGCCTGCTGCCCTCCTTGGATGTGTAGCGTTGCTCAGGCTCCACACCGGATTCCATGCCTCATTCCCCGGCCTTTAACCGGGGTCACAATGTCAGACTTGCCCGCCTCCATAGGATTCTCATTGTAGCGGTACTGAACAAGTACACAGCAAGTAGAAAATGTAATTTAAAAACAAAACGTAAGCTTTTTAACAGTGCCATGGAAAGTTGAGAAGGAAGTCATACATTACCTGACATCACTGAGTGAGGAAGAGCAATCTCGCCATGTTGCGCAGTAGTCCAGCACGGCCGTCACAACACACAACAAACAGCTATTTGCGGTGCGTTACACAGTGAGTTTGGTGTGTCAGTGTGAAGCAGTACTCTAATTACACTCCCTGATTGATGTATACACATGCAAGATGTTTTAAAGCACGTTAGGCCTGCAATTTAGCATTCAATGTGATTTCTGTCCTTAAAACGCTGCTTTGCGTCACATCCAGATTTTTCCCCGGGACTTTTGGCATGTATTCCACTCCGCCATGCCCCCCTCCAGGTGTTAGACACCTTGAAACATCTTTTCCATCACTTTTGTGGCCAGCATAATTTTTTCTATTTTTCAAAGTTCGCCTCCCCAACGAAGTCTATTGCGGTTCGCAAACTTTTCCGCGAACCGAACCTTCCGCGGAAGTTCGCGAACCCAGTTCGCGAACCTAAAATCAGAGGTTCGGCCCATCTCTAACAACAACATCATTGTAAAGCCAGCCGACAAAGGCAGAAAAGTTGTCATCATGAACTACTGGGATTACAGCATGGGAATCAAAACGATGCTGGCCGATGAAACGAGTACATACAGTCTGATCCGACTCCAAGCACTCTGAGAAGATTGAACAGTCTATTTGGATCTAGCAATCTCCAACAGGTGGATATCTGAAAAAGAATGTGAGTACCTAATGCTGAAATTTCCACAAAGACCCGTTATTTATGGGCTGCTTAAAGTCCACAAGGGCACCGCACCGCTCAAGTTCCAACCAATCATATCAGGCACAGAATCAGTTACACAGCCTGTAGGGTTTTTTGAGGTTTTTGAATTTTTATCTCTAACCCCTAGTCCAGGCACTTCCAGCATATTTTAAGGACACCGGTCACTTCCTGCAAAGGTTGACAACCATCGGAGAGGTGAGTGACACCTTATTGTTGTGTACAATGGATATTAGCACCTTATATACCTCTATTCCTAATCAAGAGGGTCTCAGGGCAGTAAAATATTTCCTGTTTAGACAGAATGATAAAATGTTACCCGCTGAATTTATATTAGCAGGATTGGAACTGATTCTCACTGAGAACTGTTTTTGATTTGAAAGGAAGTGATTCAGACAATGCAGGGGCACTGCCATGGGCAGCTCAGCAGCCCCTGCATTTGCCAACTTATTTGTTGGGTACTTGCAGGAGACCAGTGTGATGGTTTTGCCGATGTACCTCGCCCATGCAGTCCTGTGGGCGAGGTACATCGACGATGTGTTCCTGCTATGGAGAGGTACATCCGATGAACTTGAGACCTTTATTGAGTTTTTGAATTCCTTGTTCGAGGGGATAGTGTTTAACCCAGAAGTTTCAGACACATGTGTCCCCTTCCTGGATGTGATGGTTATGAAGAAGGAGGGAGGGTTGAGCACCAGTATATACAGGAAACCCACTGATCACAATACTTTGTTGCATTATGACAGTGCCCATCCCAAGCATCTTATTCACAGCCTGCCGATATCACAATTTCTGAGGGTCTTCAGAATATGTAATAAGGAGGAGGTGTCTCAGGAGCTTAAAATCATGAAGGAACGATTTCTTGAGAGGGGATACCCTGAGGGGATACTGTCTGACTGAGGCCTTACATAGGGGCGAAAACATAATGGAAAGGGAAGGAGTATAGACAGGCCAAAAACAACTTGGCACTGGTTCATGGCTGTAGTCCTACGGCAATGTCCATCAAAAAGTCAGTGAGCAAAAATCTTACCATCTTACAGTCAGATACTACTCTGAATCCAATCTTACATGAACCTCCTTTATTTTCATATAGATCCAGCAGGAGTTTGCGGGACATTCTGGTACAAGCGGACCCAGTTGACAAATATGAAAAACCATTGTTTTCATTTTCAGACAGGAAAGGCTGTTATAAATGTTACAAATGTAATGTATGCAACTCTCTAATTGCTGGCAAACATTTCTCTGATCCTAGGAGCGGGAAGAGATACTACTTCAAGGACTACTATAACTGCAATACCGAATATTGTACGTATATACTGCGGTGCCATTGTGGATTAGCATACATGGGGAAGACCACAAATGCCTTCAAGGTACGGTTCCAGCACCACCGTGATATTCGATTAGCAATCAAGGTACTCAGGAAAGGTAAAACTCTAGATGTCTCTAAACCTTTGGCAGTTCATTTTGCCAACATGGGGCACTGTGTCAGTGACCTGAAAGGGTTGGTGATTGACTGTGTCAAGAAGCCTCGGAGGGGCGGGGATCGGGACAGACTATTGCTTTAGAGAGAAGCATATTGGATACACACCTCGAATCGGTTTCCCGGATAGGGCTAAACCAACATAACTCATTGAACTGTTTTTTGAATGAGAGATAATTGATGATAACTCAGTCATAATTCAGGCTGGGATGATGCACCTTTATGTTCTGTATGGTTATTGATTATTGGTTGTAGAAATCATGAGATGTTATGACTTGATGTCAGGATCATTGCTTGTGGAAATTGAACTCGGTTGAGTGACATGAGGCGGTACCCCGCATATGTACAATTTTGCTACACTGTCTGTCTGGGATATCTACTACCACCATTGACAATCGCTTTGTTCTTGTTTTCTTCTTCTTTTTCTTCCCTTTTTCCCTGTCTTTTTACCCTTCACTCCCCCTTTTTCTCCCCCCTTGTCTTCCTATTCTCCCCCCCCCCCTTCCCATTTTCACACTCCTCTCCCATTCCTCTGCATCCCTTGGAATCAATATGCATACTGAGATCTGGTGCTGTCCAGCGATTACTTAGGTGTGATTGGTTTCATTGTCTGGTGCTATTCAGACAACTGTTTAAATGTAGGGGAGGTGTCATGGTTCATACTCCAATACATGTCGCATGTAGTCTTGTGTTATCGTGGATACGAGTGCGTGGGGTATTGAAAATGGTTGTCATGGCAACAATACAATACGCCCGCTGCACCGACCTGAGATGAATTTGAAAGCCAGGATTGGCCATTCACCCCTCTGCCCATACCCACTGTGTGATGTAGTTCATGGTTACATAGTTACATAGTTATTTTGGTTGAAAAAAGACATACGTCCATCGAGTTCAACCAGTACAAAGTACAACTCCAGCCCGTCCCCCACATACCCCTGTTGATCCAGAGGAAGGCGAAAAAAACCCCACAAGGCATGGTCCAATTAGCCCCAAAAGGGAAAAATTCCTTCCTGACTCCAGATGGCAATCAGATAAAATCCCTGGATCAACATCATTAGGCATAACCTAGTAATTGTAGCCATGGATGTCTTTCAACGCAAGGAAAGCATCTAAGCATCTAAGCCCCCTTTAAATGCAGGTATAGAGTTTGCCATAACGACTTCCTGTGCATTCCACATCTTAATCACTCTTACTGTAAAGAACCCTTTCCTAAATAAATGGCTAAAACGTTTTTCCTCCATGCGCAGATCATGTCCTCTAGTCCTTTGAAAAGGCCTAGGGACAAAAAGCTCATCCGCCAAGCTATTATATTGCCCTCTGATGTATTTATACATGTTAATTAGATCTTCTCTAAGGCGTCTTTTCTCTAGACTAAATAAACCCAGTTTATCTAACCTTTCTTGGTAAGCGAGACCTTCCATCCCACGTATCAATTTTGTAGCTCGTCTCTGCACCTGCTCTAAAACTGCAATATCTTTTTTGTAATGTGGTGCCCAGAACTGAATTCCATATTCCAGATGTGGCCTTACTAGAGAGTTAAACAGGGGCAATATTATGCTAGCATCTCGAGTTTTTATTTCCCTTTTAATGCATCCCAAAATTTTGTTCGCTTTAGCTGCAGCGGCTTGGCATTGAGTACGATTTTTTAACTTGTTGTCGATGAGTACTCCTAAGTCCTTCTCCAAGTCTGATGTTCCCAACTGTATCCCATTTATTTTGTATGGTGCTAGACCATTGGTACGACCAAAATGCATGACTTTACATTTGTCAACATTGAATTTCATCTGCCATGTATGTGCCCATATAGCCATCCTATCCAGATCCTGTTGCAATATGACACTATCTTCCTGAGAGTTGATGATTCTGCACAATTTTGTATCATCTGCAAAAATAGCAACATTTCTCACTACTGCATCTACTAGGTCATTAATAAATAAATTGAAGAGCACTGGACCCAGTACAGACCCTTGTGGGACCCCACTGCTAACAGTCTCCCATTTTGAGTACGATCCATTGACCACAACTCTTTGTTTTCTGTCCATTAGCCAGTCCTCTATCCATGCACACAAACTCTTCCCCAGTCCTTGCATCCTCAACTTTTGCACCAGACTTCTGTGGGGAACAGTGTCGAAGGCCTTTGCAAAGTCCAAGTATATCACATCTACAGCATTCCCAATATCCATATTAGCATTCACTACCTCATAAAAGCTGAGCATGTTAGTCAAACAGGACCTGTCTTTAGTAAACCCATGTTGATGCTGAGAAATAAGATTATTTTCTACTGTGAAGTCATGTATAGTATCTCTTAGTAACCCCTCAAATAGTTTGCATACAACTGATGTTAAGCTTACAGGTCTATAATTTCCTGGCTCAGATTTTTTGCCCTTCTTAAATAATGGGAAAACGTGGGCTGTACGCCAATCCACTGGGACTCTGCTAGTTGCAAGAGAGTCACAAAAGATAAGATAAAGGGGCTTAGCTATAACTGAACTTAATTCTCTTAGGACCCGAGGATGCATGCCATCCGGGCCAGGTGCCTTGTCTATTTTTAATTTATTTAGTCTTGCCTTTACTTCTTCCTGCGTTAAGTATTTAATATTACAGTTAGAAGATTGAGACTCTTCTGCCTCTGTAATTTGCAACAGTGCTGTTTCCTTTGTGAAGACAGAAGCAAAGAAAGCATTTAATAACTCTGCCTTACCTTGGTCATCCACCATTGAGTTCCCACCCCCATCCTTTAGGATTCCTATACAGTCAACCTTTCTTTTTTTAGAGTTGATGCACTTGTAAAACTTTTTTGGGTTAGATTTGACATCCCTAGCGATTTGATTTTCAGCTTCGATCTTTGCCAGCCTAATTTCTTTTCTACAATTTTTATTGCACTCCTTATAATTGCTTAGTGCAGCCTCAGTCCCCTCCTGTTTTAGGACCTTATAGGCATTCTTTTTCCTCTTCATTTTATCCCTAACCTTTCTATTCATCCATAGAGGCCTTTTTTTATTCCTAGACATTTTGTTTCCATATGGGATATACATACTACAATATTGATTGAGAATAAGTTTAAAAGCTTGCCATTTCCCTTCAGTGTCCTTCCCTTGTAGTACATTATCCCAGTTCACCAAACTTAGTGCCTGCCTAATTTGATTAAACTTTGCTTTTCTAAAATTCATAGTTTTAGTGGTCCCGCTGCCCCGTGGCCTATCAGTCACCAGATCAAACGTTATCATGTTGTGATCACTATTTCCCAAATGTTCTTGAACCTGCACATTTGATACATTATCTGGTCTATTAGAAATGATCAGATCCAGTAACGCATTCCCCCTAGTTGGTTCCGTTACCATTTGAGTCAAGTAATTGTCCTGTAGTGCTGCCAGAAATCTGCTGCTTTTACCAGAATGGGTAGCCTCAATACCCCAGTCAATGTCTGGAAAGTTGAAGTCGCCCATAATTATGACCTCATTTTTACTTGCAGCTTTTTCAATCTGCTGTAGTAATCGCAGTTCTGCAGCTTCATTAATAGGAGGTGGTCTGTAGCATACCCCAATAAGCAATTGGCAACTTTTATTTCCACCATGAATATTTACCCAAACGGACTCCACATCTTCGCAATCTTCCTCCATCTCATCGTTGAGGACAGCTGTAAAAGAATTCTTAACAAAGAGACAAACCCCAGGAAACCCTGCAGGAATGTCCATAAAATGTGCCTGCTCAGTGTAGATTTTTAAAATAAGGTAGAGTTACCACTGAATGTAAAAAAAAAATCTCAGCCTCAGATATGCAGATGATAGAATTCTTATGCCAAAGAGCGAAGAAGAATTAAAGGAAAGGTTCAGGGAGGGTGGGCAAAAAATAAAAATCAAATTCCACTTACCTGGGGCTTCCTCCAGCCCGTGGCAGGCAGGAGGTGCCCTCGCCGCCGCTCCGCAGGCTCCCGGTGGTCTCCGGTGGCGCGCCCGACCTGGCCAGGCCGGCTGCCAGGTCGGGCTCTTCTGCGCTCCAAGGCCCGGAACTTCTGCGTCCCACGCCGGCGCTCTGACGTCATCGGACGTCCTCCGTGCTCTACTGCGCATGCGCAGTAGTTCTGCGCATGCGCAGTAGAGCCCGGAGGACGTCCGATGACGTCAGAGCGCCAGCGTGGGACGCAGAAGTTCCGGGCCTTGGAGCGCAGAAGAGCCCGACCTGGCAGCCGGCCTGGCCAGGTCGGGCGCGCCACCGGAGACCACCGGGAGCCTGCGGAGCGGCGGCGAGGGCACCTCCTGCCTGCCACGGGCTGGAGGAAGCCCCAGGTAAGTGGAATTTGATTTTTATTTTTTACCCACCCTCCCTGAACCTTCCCTTTAAGAAACCTCTAGATGAGGCTGAAAGAGAAGAGTGCAAAAGTTTGCCTAAGACTCAATATTAAAGTGGTCTGAAACTCTGACATAACTTTCAATAAAAATGTGTTTTCCTACTTTTTATTACCCATACAGTATTGCTTTTGTGCAGTGTGCACAAGTAATATCGTCTGTTTACACATTACAAGTTCCCAAAGTATAGTTTATCTGCTCTGAAAGCTGACAATTTAATCAAGCTGCCTTTTATTATATATTAAAATTTTCTAGTGAGCTCATCTGAACTGTGTGCATGCTTGAAGTACAAAGAAGAACTCGTTTTCAGTTACACAGAATGTAACAACATCAGAATGTAATCAAAAGATACTGTTATCTTCACTTCGGATCGAATCCTAAGCTAAAGGGGCTTTCCATGGCATGACAAAGTGCTGTGTTTAATTGTTTAAATGCTGTACTGCTACAATTTTTTTTGTGATAGTAGCTTTAAAACTGTAAGAAATCTTTTAGAGCAAAGAGGAAATGCTGAGTTTAAGACTACTTTAACCCTTAGACTGCCGCCGATGTCTATTGTTATCACATCCACATGCCACAGATGTCTAAAAGCATTTTAATACAAAACTACTTCCGCCTCCAGCGGATGTCTATAGGCATTTTCTGTGTCTTCATGTTCCTTCACCACAGACATCTAAAAGGCATTTAGTACAAAGTTGGCAACTTTCTACTATACTTGAAATATGCAAATGTTACTGCAAAGTTGATGCAGATGTACATTTGTACATGTACATTTTTATGCAAATATATGCAAATGTTACTGCAAATCTTTACAGTTTGAAAATGGACCCGTGAAATGCAATATGTAGTTAGTCCATTTTACAATAGATTTTCATAATAATTTGTAGTAATGCTTGGGGGTTATACTTTGACCACCCAGAGCAACGAGGCTGGTAGCTGAATAATGGAAGAGGCTACACAGGCTGCCCAGAGCAACTGCAGCTCTGGGCTTCCGATATCGCTACAAATAAAACACAATGGTAGCGCAGTGCGATGTTGCGCTGCCTTAGTTTGCGCTGTGCTGCCTTAGCGATAGCAAGCATTCAGACAGGTACAAGGCAGGACTATAGATTGGAGCGTAACTAGTAGCAACCGCAGCTCACAGTCATGTCCACAGAAGCAGAGCAAGCAGGCTAACAACAGTCACCAGCAAGCATCCACCCAGGTAAGACTACAGGATAGAACATAACTAATGGCAACTGCAGCCCATAGTTACGTTCCCAGAAACTAGAGTAGCAGGAATACTACCAGTCACCAACATGGTGATGGCAGAATCCAATCTATCTGGATAATGGACTTCACTGACCCACTGTGGATGCAGCGAACGTCCATCAAGCATGTAACTAGGCAATACACAATAATAAGAAAAATAACAAACGGCTCAACTAACGGATACATATATATTGCAAGTCTGCATATATATTTATCAAGAAAGTAGCTAAAGCACAAGTAATAAGGTCGCATAGAACTCCAATAACAGAACTATACAGGCTAACAAGGTTCCCAGCAGACCAGCGTACTGACCGCTATGACGGTCAGGGTCTAAAATGGAAGGCAGACTTTTAAACCGGCTTCAGCCAATGGATGCAAGTATGCAAATTTCCACACAGCTGAATGGTAATCATTTAATCCTGAGCTGGCTTGATTACCATTTGCTAGCTGGCTGTGAATGCAAAGGACTCCCATAAGAAATACATGCAGTATTATGTAACAACATGCATGCAAGAAATCCAGGGCTATCTGGCCGCAGCTCAGCTGCAACAAGCAATTGGTGGAATGATGACAGCATCCTGAGCTGCCCAGAACTGCAGAGCGATTGCAAATGACAATGAGACTTATTGCGAATGCACAACCGAATGCAAGCAGATAAGCCAGAACTGTCCGTTTGCAGCTCCACTGCAACGGACAGAACATGCTACAAGAGGGATCCTTACATTTGTATAATTCTGCATCATATTAATGATGAGCATATTTCTCAATCATTCCAAATTTATTTGCACCCTAATTATAATCTTACTGACTAATTTGGACTTTGGTTCATCTAGATTTGGGCAAGACATTTAACAAACAGAATACAAACATGTAACGATCGGTGTCCGCACACAGAGAGAATCTGATTATTGGCGATCTGCAGTATCGCCAAGAATGCAGATATATCCCTGATTATTGGCAATCTGCAGAATCACCGATAATACAGATATATTGCTAACCTCTGGACACTCAGCAAAGAAACACAATAAAGACTGTAATATATCACAGAAGTGTGGAAATATCCACCACACGGCAATTCCTCAGAGGTGTGTTTACCTCTGAATGGGAACCCCGTGAGTGAGATCCTCTAACCAGGCAGAGTGAGGAATCTCGACCCCTAGCAGCAATCGTCTGCTTGGGGCAGGCGTCTCGGAGAGGCAAGCCTCAGAGATAACCCTCCAGTGGGAGACGTTCCACTGAAGGGAGAAAGGTCAGACAGGCAAGGGTTCAGCAACAGAGATGGCGGTAGCGGTACAGGAGCGGAAGGCAGGAGAGTAATCGGTAATCAGACAGAGGTCGGCAACAAGAATCAGATAGGCAGAGGTACAATAGCGTAGAGAGAGAGAGTAGTCAAGGATAGCCGGAGTCAAAACACAGATACAATATCAAATACAATCCTAACTAAGGTGTGAAATCCTTAGTATAAACACCAGGGCACTGAGCTAAGGTCTGAGCGCTAACACAGAAATGTATTCACGACAGCAGACAAGGAGCAACTGAAAATCAGCTCCTATATATGTTGGGAGCGCATCTGCAGCGCCACCCAGCCGCCCAGCCAATCAAAAGGGCTGCTGAGGTCAGCTGACTGGAGAATCAGCTGACACTCCTACGTAGAAGGTACAAATCCTGCCTCCTGGCGCGCGCGCGCACGACCCTCTGCCTCTGTGTACCAGAGCGCGTACTAACATCCGCCGGCTGCACCACCGGCCACGCCGCCATGTCACCAGCCGCGGCGGCGGTGTGCCCACCAACTCGTGCCAGCGGTTCCGCATATGAGGCGGAACTCGCTGGCTGGGAAGCGGAGACCGCCGCCATGCTGCCCCGCGTGGCGGCGTCTCCGTGGATTCTCACAAAACATAGATACTTTTCAGGAAGAATACCGTGGCGCCCCAATTGATTATGAGTAGGTTGCTGCTGTGTAGGGATGAATCCTCACATCCAATAAATAATGTAGTATTACTGTATCACAGCGCAGGTATACTCTTCTTACTGGTGTATCTCTCCACTTCACCACCTGTATGCACTCAATGTGCAAATAAGATGAACAGGAATGCTTTCAGTGGATATTAAAAGTTCATTTATTTCTGGATAAAAGCAGTACAGGCAATTTAGTGTGGGCACTTAATTCTAGAGGGTCCCGATCCACTCAGGACCCTCCTTGGCCTACATCAGTAAGAAGAGTATACCTGCGCTGTGATACAGTAATACTACAGAATACAAACATAGCTGGCACTGGTATGTAGCTTTTGTAAAAAATAGCTGGGAGTGTAAGGGTTAAAAAAAACTAAGATCCTGTCATCAAGACCCATTCCCTCCTAGTATACCATATAGAGGGGGAAGAAATGGAAGCAGTATCAGACTTTGTGTTCTCGGGCTCAAAGATCACTGCAGAGGGAGAATGCAGCTATGAAATCAAAAGAAATTTACTTCTTGGAAGGGAAACCATGACAATCTTGGATAGCATAACAAAAAGAAAAGATGTCACCTTGTCAACAAACATTTGTATAGTCTAAGCCATGGTTTTTCCAGTAGTAATGTATGGTTGTGAGAGTTGGATCATAAGAAAGGCTGAGCGCAGAAGAATGAATGCCTTCGAATTGTGGTGCTGGACTGCAGGAAGACCCAATCAGTCAATCTTTAACTGCTTATTATTTTTGGGCATAGATTCTATGTCCAAATGAGTGCTGCTGTAGGTTCTAGTATGTAGAATCTCTGTCCCTGAGTAAAAACTGCCGCCACCGAGCATACATGTGCACATATGCCTGTGCGCACTTCCGCATGTGCATGTGATTGTGCTGTGTAATAGTGAATGATTGCTACTGGAAAATAGCAACAATTATTCATTAGAGTTAGGCAAAAAAAAATACCTGTGTATATGACTGTAACAATCGGATATGACTGGAAGCGATTGCTAGGTCAATGGTTTGGGACTCCAATGAGCTACAGATGCATTGCTCTGCCATTGCGGTGCATAGTGGTGCATCTGTACAGCGCGGTGGTGTGCAAACGAATGCATCCGATCACTACATATGCGCAAACTGGGAATAACGGTCTGTCACATGCTCAGCTAGTAATAAAAATTGCCATATGTGGTATGATTTTCATCAGGAAGGGCAACAGAAATTATTTGTATGTGTTTTATGACTATGGAACTTGTCATGTGAAAATTAGTAAGAGTGAAAAATGATAATAAAACATGTGTTTTCTGCATTTACGGCTATTTTTCCCCATAAAATAGTTTTTGGAAAAAAAAACATTACCCAAAGAAAGTCTAGACTTAAGATGGCATAAATGATTCAAAAGTGTCAAAAATGTCAGGAATCTTAAGGGGTAAAGACCTTGAAGCATGAACCAGTTAAAAAAAAAACCATGAATGTTTATTGGAGAGAGCAATGCTGAAGATGAAGATGAAATACTTTGGACACACAGGCCCATATGCAATTCACTTTTTCACCTGAGTTTTCTCCTAGGTGATCATTTTAAACTTGTCAATAAGATGCCATTTAAGCCACTAGAAAGCAAGACAATACTCAATATAATTTTGATAATACTTTTTCACCTACTTTTTTGTACTTTTTTATTTGAAAAGTGCTGGAAAGTTATTTTAAATCGAAAATGAAAAATTATCTCCTAGGAGAAAACTCAGGTGAAAAAGGGAATTTCATATGGCCCACAATGAGAAGGCAGGGCTCATTGGAGAAGAACCTGATGCCACTAAAGTTAGAGGGAAAAAGGAGAAGGAGATGTCAGAGAATGAGATGGCTATATAGTATCACAGAAGCAACAAACATGAGCTTGGAAAAGCTTTGAGAGGCAGTTGAGTAAAGATGGGCCTGGCGTGCTGTTGTACATGGGATTGTAAAGAGTCGGACACAACTGATTAGCGACTAAACTACAGCAACCCTGTAACTCCGTTTAGTCATTGCTTAAAGTAAATCTGAAGGCTGCATGTCTTTTTATTTTTTATTTTTTTTCTCTAGTAAAATTTATTTCTGTGTTTTCGTCTGAGCTAGGATTATATACATAGTTTGATGTTGTGACACACATTCTTCAGATGTCCTCTTTCCCTGTCCTGTTTTGTCAATTAACTAAAAAGAAAATAACAGTCAAACAGGGAGTGTTAGATGTAATGTAATTTTCCCAATGTAAGAGGACTCTCTGCCACATGACACAAATACAATATATTCTGCACCTCTAGCCAGCAACATTAGATGGCAGTATCCATAACTGAAACAATCAATTTAGGTATGTACAACAAAGCAGAGATTCGATTAAATTAATGAAACTTTGCTTTGAAATAATTAGTGGAAACTGGAAACCTGTCATTATCTATCCCTCTCAATCCCCCTAATACCCTTTCACTACCAGTTTGTTTTTGAAATGCATTATATTTTTGTTTGCTGTTACCTAGCACTGTTCAATCATTCCCTGCACTTTGATGGGAAAATGTGTTGCAAAACTTGTATAAGTGCATAGATCTCTCACACATATGAGAGAGATAAACATTTGCCTTAAGGATTTAATGCAGATAATTCATAGTTCCTTCCTCCTAAAATGTCAATGCCTGTTATCACGGTTGCAATGGCAACCTGGCTAAACAATTATCATCGCCAAGAGCCTATAGCTCCAGGCATATGCATTCACTAATTAACTAAAATCCTGCCAGTACTAGTTGGATTTGTCTGAGAGAGATTTATGCACATCAATGAGAATTACTATTGCAAATGTATTTGTTTATTTTTCTGGTAGAATTGCTCCTCTGATCTGATGGTATCTCTTGCTGCAATGTTTACATTATTCCCTTATGCTCTGGTTGAATTATCACCTTTTATGTGTTACTGTTTTCAGTATATATGTATATGTTTTAAGCACTGAGTGCCTTGTGTTCAATGATTCTAGGCACTTTAATCAGCTTGAGGAATTGGGCATAGACCCACGAAACACGTTGCCAGTGCATATTACAATTCATTTATTACAAGAATTTGTCTTTATTGAGGTAAGCCACCTAATTTTTCCTATTTAATTTGTTTTTAACATAGTTTTATCAAACGTCTGGGCACCTCTTTTCCCCCATTGTGCTTATCACCCTCCTTTGGAGAGGTGTACCTTGGCCCCCTATAGCCCAGCCACATCCAGAACCATTTAGTTGTTTTTTATTAAGAGTGGGATAGTACCCAGTTTGCCTTGACACCCGAGTGGAGTCAGGTTTATGCATCACCACCTGTTCATAGTGGTTGGTTGCCCTTTGCAACCTCCCGTTGTAAGTACCACTCTTTCTTTGCCTCACCAATTTCCTATTTTTGTGACATACTGCACCATCGGGGCTTCTGTTGTATCTGTATTTTTTTTCCTTTAGGGTGTCTGTTCACCCTCCACAAACGCACATTCCTCATATGTTCTCATTCCCTGTCTTGTTTTGTCAATTAACTAAACAGTAAATGATAGTCGAACAGGGAGTGTCAGATGTAATGTCATTTTCACAATGTAAGAAGATGATCTGCCCCATGACACAAATATAATATATTCTGCACCTCTAGCCAGCAACCTTAGATAGCAGTATCCATACCTAAAACAATTAATTTAGGTATGTACAGCAAGGCAGTGATTAGATCAAATTCATTAAATTTTTGTTTTTTTGCTTTGAAACAACGAGTGGAAACCTGTCATTATCTATCCCTCTCAATACCCCTTTATACCCTTTCACTGCCAGTTTGTGTTTAAACTTGTCAATGCCAGTATTTGAGCACATAAGTACCAGTGTGCCAGTATTTAAATCCATCAAAACATTGGCCTATTTTTTTTTAAGTTGTGATAAAAAATGATCTACAGGGGAAAAGCAGGGAAAAAAAATCAGTTTGAATTATGTATGAAAAAAAAGTGCCCGCATGAATGGCCAGACCCAAACATCGCATAATGTGCATTTACTAACCATTAGCCAACTATTGCTATTAAACATAGCCTAGGGGAAGGATAAAGGAATCATGGTCATTCCACAGAGATTCTCTTTCATGTTATGTTATGTGTACACCTACCCAAAGGCAACTAAGCACCTGTTTTACAAAATATATTAATTAAACCTCCCTCTAAGTGAGGTTCATAAACAGATGTGGGCCATAGAGGGGGTTGACAGGCATTCCTTACCGTCGGGAGGGGCTGCCCCCCGTCTATATGCGGTCCTCTATCTTCTCCAGGGAGACCTGCAGGTGCAATTTTAAGCTCTCATAGTGGTGTCGCTCATTCCCGACTGCCATAATGCATATAAGTACTAGCAGGCATTGTGGCAGCCTTGAACATGCAACACCACCACAGGCACTTCAAACTACTGCAGCAGCAGGTCTGCCTGGGTAAGATCAAGAAACTCATACAGATGGGGTGCTAGGGAGCAGCCCCCTCAAAGGTAAGTAATGCTTGTCTCTCTCCTACCCCCACCTCCTCAGCTCTATTTTTATATCTTGTAAAATAGGCTCGGATTCCTTTAAGAAAGCATCCAACTCATTTTAAAATATAAGAATAGAATTTCTTATCCCTCATTTCAACCTACTACTATGAAGAAGGTGTCAGAACAGAAGTGATGAAATAGTTTTTGGTCATTTTCTGCATATTTACTTTTGCAACAAGTCTACCTAATTTATTGATGCTTTTTATTTTAAAGCTAGCTTTGGCATCTTCAAACAGCAGAATCTGTTGATTTGATGTAAAACATTATGTTTGTAAGATTTTTGGTTTAAGCCTTTTTTAACCACTTGAGGACCCAGCCTTTACCCCCCCCCCCTTAAGGACCAGCGCTGTTTTTTTGTGATCTGTGCTGGGTGGGCTCTGCAGCCCCCAGCACAGATCAGGTGGCATGCAGAGCGATCAGATCGCCCCCCCTTTTTCCCCCCTATGGGGATGATGTGCAGGGGGAGTCTGATCGCTCCGGTCGGCAGGCATGTTGCGGGGGGGGGGGCACCTCAAAGCCCCCCTCCGCGGCGAAATTCCCCATTCCCTCTCCTACCTCTCCCCCCTGGTGATCCGCGCTGCACAGGACGCTATCCATCCTGTGCAGCCTGTAACAGGATGTCCCCTGTCACATGGTGGCAATCCCCGGCCGCTGATTGGCGGCAGCAGCGCCGTTCAATGTAAACAAAGGAGACATACGTCTCCTGCGTTTACATTTAGTCTGCGAGCCGCGATCAGCGGCTCGCAGGCTATTCACGGAGACCCGATCCGTGATCTAACAGGAAACGGCCGCTCGCCCGAGCGGCCTTTCCTGATTAATTATGGAGGCACCTGGCAACGCAGATCTGCGTCGCTGGTCCTCCAGCTACCACTTTGCCGCCGCACGGTATGAGTGTGCGGTCGGCAAGTGGTTAATATCACTAATAGACTTAATAGTACAATTATTTTTATTGTTGTTGTTAAATAATGTGAACTTGTGTATGCGCTCTTATTTATTTCTTTATAAAGAGGTTATGAAATAAGGTTTATAGAATGAAATGCTTTACTGACATACTATCTATAAAGCTGACTGAACATGTTTTACTTCTAATTACAGCACAACAGAACAATGACAATAAAGAAGAAATCTATATTGCTGCAATTTACCCCCTGTGACACTCTGATTGTGCAGATAGGAGTTGCCACTTTCGCCTGGCAAAGTAAATAGATGGATCCCAATTGTCCTTATTAAATAGGGCTCTTTTACTGGTTAATTCCTTTAGAGCCTGTGTGTTTCCATTTGATCACTTGAGTTCAGTGTTAGTATTTGACCTCCACAGTACTAGTGTGTCTGCATTTAACATGATTGCTGCTAAACAATACAGGATTCAACATCTTTGCAAGTATCCAGTATCCACATTACACCTACAAAGCCTTATAAGGTGCAAATATTGTGATATATTCCATCCTGCTCAACTACATCGACTGTATTGGACATTATAACCTCATTTTGTAATGCTACATAAACCTTGTGCTGGAAACAATATGCTCTTGCCTGTTCTATTGTATACATTATGCTACATGTTAAAGAAACCACCCCATATAACTTTGTACACTGAGTTTTTCATCATATCCGTTACACTGTTCTGCTCCACATTATATACCGGTATTCCAAAGTTTTTCTTTTGTGTATTGCGCAGTACACTGATTATTTCTTAGAATCCCAAATGCTCTGCTGTACAGTAAATACTAGAGTCTACTCTTTTATATACAATGTACTGTACATTATATACTACATACTTCTACATGATTCACACTGTTCATCATTGTCCATCATTGATATTGTGGACACACTGTATACACCATCCTGCTTTACATTTTAAAGTTTATGTTTTATACTGCGTTGCATATAGATGACTATTACTTGTATAGTTCATATTTTTCTGGTGTAATCAATCGTCTTACATGTCCACAGAGAGAGGGCAATACAGATAAAAATAATAACAATAATAATAATAATAATAAGAGTAATAATAATAATAATAATAATAATAAAACAACAATAACAGCCCTATAGAGCTTACATGTTTTTGAATTGTGTTCATCTGTACGGTTGTCAGCGTTTTGTTGTGATATCTACAACTTTCAGATTTGATGTATGGACTTGATATTCAATATTATTATTTATTTATGTAGCAACTGCTATTTCAGTAGTGTTGTACAAAACAGACAATAATGGGGAGCATCGGTACATCAGTAGATGTAGTAGTAGAAGTCCATAAAATGTTTGTAAAACTACACTTAATGCTAACACAAGTTTGGTGTTTTAATGATCATAATGGTTTAAATTGTAATTTTAAAATGCAGACATTCCCTATAGAATAGCAAGTACTTGAGTCTTATATATACAATATTTGATGCTTCTCACAGAGAGTGTGAAAAATCATCTACAAAATCAGAGACCTAACAAAAGAAAAATATTTTTTTCAGGCAGATCATAGGCTGATTCCTACATTCTTTTTCTTTTACTTAGTAATAGCACTACACTAGTAAATGTATGTCCCTGATTTTTAAATAACCCAGTGCAGATGTCTGCAAAACTTCAATAGTTAGTGTAAGGATTCCATTTAAGCTTTCAAACAGAGAAACAGGAATCATAAATACTTGATGATGATTATGGTAACAGTTTGATTTACACTAGAACATGTAATTTTTTGGAGCTTACACGTAAGTCATCCTTTTGCAGGGTATACATCTGGCTATATCATACAAGTTACAAAGCAACCTTAGAAATTATTCTACAATGGTTTGAACTCTTCTTGTGAACCACAACATGAATATGTATACAGAAGCATGTTATCCAAACTCACCAACTTGAGGAATGAAGAGATCTAGACCATCACAAATCCTTAAAGTTAATGGAATAATATGTTATCCATGTTGCCTTTTCCATCACCGTCTTATTTTCAGTTGAGCTGTTCCTTTGACAAGTGACAATTTCTGTGATTCTTCGGTTATGAGAGCACTGTAATGATCAAAAAGTGTCAGCTTTTTAAGCCATACTGCACTCAGCACACGTGCTGCTTGTTAAATCAAGACACCCACTCAAAGCACATGAAACTGAGCAGTGCCACCTGCTGATAATACTGGAAATGATAATCAGCAGTGCATACAGAGCACTTCTGTTTACACTGCGAGTTTCAATTTTTTTGTCTTTAGTTCCTTTTAAAAGGGCAATAGGAAATAAGGTTATGGTACTCTATATCTTTTAAGCATAATGCAATAAACAGCCGTATAAGCAACCTGGCATATATAAGGCAATACCCTTAGGCTGGGTTGTACAATTGTTTTAAAAACCAAGAGATAGATTACCTGGATCATGTCAAATGTAATTTATATCGACAGCCCACAGCAGAAAGCTGAAAGCAAAAAATTATCTTTATAGCAAACTCCTCTACATTTAGGTTTGGAATAAGGCGACGGAAAGGTACTTTCCCCTGTACTACATTTAACAGCATGCCACACTAACACAACTTTGTCATATACATTATGGTGAAAGAATCCTTTTCAAGGAATGTTTTTTCACCTGTATTAATATGCAGTTGATATGTGCTTTGACTTATCCCCTTAAACCCTTTTAATGGGGAGAAACAATTTGGAAAGTTGCAAATCCAGGAGCATAAGACGTGTATTCGAAATGATTATGGGGCTAAGAGGAAATTTGAAAATGCGGTTGCTAAACATTTGAATACGGCAGGGCCTGCTGCTGCACAACTGCTGTGATTAATTTAGAAATGAGTACAACTAGTGCAGAGAGGAGGAGGCAAGAATAGAATTTTGTTACAAAGAGAGGTTAAATAGATGAGGAGGAGGCTGGCTGGACAGCTACATCCCCTAGGGAACAAAGGAAGAAATAAGTCTTAAATCTTCTTTTAATTTGCTCTTACGGGCCAAAATAATTAAAAAAAAAAACATATCCTCAGTGTACTGAAGTACATTGCATGTGTCACCTGGAGAGATTTTGTTCTCATGGTTCAGTGCAGGCCAGGGCAGATAGGTTGTAGTTCAATCACCACAGCATATATTAGTGGTCTTATTGTAATGGAATTTTTACAGTTTTTGTTTAGTGGGTTTGATGGGGATAAAGAGAGCATTAGACTTTTCCTAATGATGTTCCTATATACATATAAGTGCTGCTGAGTGACACTGGGTATTTTACCTGATGATCTTGTTGAAACATGCAGTATAATTTCATGTTTCAAATGAAAGTTTGTGTGAGTGGAGTGTCTCATTTGATTTGTTTTGTGTGCAATGATTGGCAGATATGATGTACTTGCAGAAAGCATTAATACTTTATTTTCCAGATCTGGTTTGAGGATTTTATAGGAATACATAGAGGCTTATATTTACATTTTCCTACATTTTTGTGAATGGATGTGTAACGATTGTGGAATTCTCTCCGTGATCAGCGCACAAGACGTGCGCTGACACTGTGGAAATCCTCCACAAGCGTATCATTTGAGGGGACCCAGCAGAAGGTGCAATGCACCTGTAGAGGGAAATTCCTGTCGGCAGGTGGAGCTGTGGAGTGCAGAGGAACAGCTCCTCTGCCCTACCACACACGCCAGACAGGAATTGTACGAAGGAAAGAAACGCAAGAGAGGCAATTGAGAATGAGCACAGAGACAGATTGTATGTGTGTGCACCAAACTAGTCGCCAACCCGCGACGGTGCACACACCACAGCAGATATGAAGTAGGAACGCGATCGCGAGAGGTGCGATCGCCAGACGTGACACAAGGCTACAGCAAGGCAGAGCACGAGAGTAGCAAAGGCACAGCAAATCATACAATGAGAAGATACGGAAAATAACAAACGCTAGCTAAACGCGAACACCGCACTAATTCGCAACAGTGCACGCGTTTATGCGTGGTCTCCATGTGATAAGCACAATAGAGACAAACACGCCTAACTAACCACCGACAGACAAACATGAAACAGAGGACGCGAGCGCTTGCTTAACGGTTACCTCACCGAGCCTCCAGCAAGTGTTCGTAGCAGAAAAGACAGACACACGAAAACAGGAACAGGCGAGAGATAGGATCCACGGCACTAGCGAAAAGAGGCCAGTGCGATCCAGGGAGACAGAGAGATGGAGATCAGACGGATCCACAGCACTAGCGAAAAGAGGCCAGTGCGATCCAGGGAGACAGAGAGATGGAGATCAGAGGGATCCACAGCACTAGCGCTAGGCAAGTGCGATCCAGGCAAGACAGATAGAGGAGATAGCTGGTAGCAACCGCTGCTCCAGCTATACTCCAAGAACAAAGATCAGAATGACTTCCTGTCGACCACCGCAGGGACAGGACAATCGCAACAGACAGACAAAACAGATATGCAAACCTAACTGCACTAGGGAACCCTGCCGAGTGCAGTCCCAGAAATTACTCTAAACTAATATTCAAACAATGAGCAAGACTGACACTCTCCAGAGTGTTTCACAGGATGAATCCTTATGACCAGCAAAGGTCTGTGATATCACATGGTATATATAGAGCAAGCCTACAAAGGATGTGACTAGGCAATTTGCATGACAAACGTATGCAAATTCTTCAGCAGCAGCAAGTTGAAAAACTGACAAAAGGTCTCTCTTCCAGAGACCTGCAGAATGCAGACCTGAACAATGGTCAAAAAGCTGCCTGCCTGCACAGGCAGCTGAGCAGATCATTACAGGATGACAAAAAACTGGGTTGGTCTTTTTTTTTTTCTCTCTCCTCAATTTCCATCAGTGCCAGCGAAAACTCTCGTGTCAGGTAAGAGTGCAGTGATGCTGTGGTCCAGTTGACCTCCTTGGTCAGATAACTGCAAGCAATAGAAGAAAAAGACTGGGTCTCAACTTGGATAAGTGCAATAAAATAGTGCTATAATTGCATTTATCGAGGTGGAGACCCAGTCTTTTCCTTCTATTGCTGAATTAGCTGTGGATTGTTGCACCTTGAGGGATCCGGGTGTGGACTGGTTGACTCCCTGGCTTTACACATTATTACAGTTGAGCTTCTAGGACTGCTTCTTTTTTCCTCAGATAACTGCAGGCACCATACTCTCCCTCCTTTCCCCCATAGCAAGTGTCACCATTTTCCCCTAACAACAAGTGTGGCCACCATTCCCTCTCCCACAGTAAATACTGGCTGAGTGTGCCACCACTCCCACCCTGTAGGCGCCACCACCCTCTACCAAGTGTGGTCATCCTCTCCATGATCATATGACTAGCGCTGCCATAACCTCTCTACTCCCAATAAAATGTGAGGTGACCATAACATGAACCACACACACACACACACACACACATACAGCATATGCGGCTACTCCTTTAAAACAAAACCACATATTGCTCTACCGAATCATGTTCACCCAATCCCCACTCATATTAAATGTGGCAAATGTGGTATAATAAACAACAGAAACTCTAAACAATGTTAAGTAGTGAGAGGTAGTACAACTATACTTTGCATACAAGAAGCATTGTTGCTCAGTGCCTAGTCTAATATGCTGCACTTGTATCTGTACTAGAATAAGCATCATAGGAGAAACTATTAATAATGAACAGTCAGGCTCTATTCACCAGTGGTGGGCAGGTAATTTCCGTGATCACGAATTGGTCGTGATTCACAAGCATTTTTTTCACTATTCGGCTTCGGTATTCAACGCCGTGATCGATTCTGGATCATGGAAATCGGCCATGGCAATGCCGTGAATAAGAATATTCGGAACACATTCACGGCCGTGATCACGGTATGTAAAGCCGTGATTAGGTCATGATTAGCGGAAATGGGCAGAAATGACATCTCCCTGGGCCAATCAGAGGCCCCCAGCCAGGCCCTAGCAACCAATCATAGGAGGGGAGGCTCTGCCCTCCCCTCCTGTATATAAAGCGTCAGCCATGATGAAAAGCTCGGTCCTTGCTAGACTGTGGCACTGAGAGGATCATCTCCAGGATATTTGTTGCTTCAGCAAGCACGTTTTGTCCTAAAAACATAGCGTTTTTAATCCTAACAGTGCTCTTATACTGTAGTATATACTTGTATTCAGCTAGCTAGCCAATCAGTGAATACTTACGTTAGTTGTAGTCAGTGTAGTTCAGTGAGAGAGTGTAGTGATTGCTGCGCTTAGTGCAGGCAGGTTCACTGATTCTACTGTTCTATTTGTGACTGTATATTATTGTATTTAGCTAGCCAGTAAGTGATTAACTTCAGTTAGCTCAGCTGTAGTCAGTGTCAGTGACAGTGTACTGATTGCTGTGCTTAGTGCAGGCAGGTTCAACTTCACACTGATTCCACTGCTCTATTACTGTATAGTACTTGTTAGCTAGCTAAGCCAGCCAGCCAGTGATAAACTTCAGTTAGTTGCAGTCACTGCCTATGTTCAGTCAGTAAGTTTAGTCAATGACATTGTACTGTTCTATTAGTGCAGGAAGATTGCTGTCCACTAATTTTTGTGCGCTTTATTATTTTACTGTATATCACTTGTATTCAGCTCATTAGCCAGTGATCAACTTCAGTTAGTTGCAGTCACTGCCACTGGTCAGTCACTAAGTTTAGTCAGTGACATTGTACTGTTTTAGTAGTGCAGGCAGACCTCTGTCCACTAATTGTTGTGCTCTTTATTATCTTACTGGATCACTGTAATGATCCGCTCCGCTGCCTGCGCAGGCAGGCAGCTTTTTGACCACCGTTCAGGTCTGCATTCTGTAGGTCTCTGGAAGAGAGACCTTTTGTCAGTTTTGCAGCTTGCTGCTGCTGAGGAATTGGCATACGTTTGTCATGCAAATTGCCTAGCCACATCCTTTGTAGGCTTGCTCTATATATACCATGTGAGTCCACAGTACATCGCTGGTCATAACGGTTTGTCCTGTGAAAACACTCCTGGAGTGTCAGCCATGCTTATTGTTTGAAGATTAGCTTAGAGTAATTCCTGGGACTGCACTAGGCATCCTTGCTAGAACAGTTAGGATTGTATTATTTGTATTGCCTGTTCTGTCTGTCTGTGGGGTACTAACCAGAGCAGCGGTTGTTACTGGTAGGCCCTTCTGTTCATCTGTCGGGTTGTGCTTGGATCGCACTAGCCTCTAGCGGTAGCGGCTGTGGATCCTTCCTTCTGTTCATCTGTCGGTTGTGCTTGGATGGCACTAGCCTCTAGCGGTAGCGGCTGTGGATCCTTCCTTCTGTTCATCTGTCGGTTGTGCTTGGATCGCACTAGCCTCTAGCGGTAGCGGCTGTGGATCCTTCTGCTCTCCAATTCTCTTGCTGTACTTGGATCGCACCTGCTCTGGCGGAAAGAGCAGTGGATCCAGCTCGCTCTGTTTCTATACTTGGATCGCACTCACTCTGGCTAAAGAGCAGTGGATCGTATCTCTCACTTATTCCTGTTTTCGTGTATCTGTCTTGTCTGCTACGAACGCTTGCTGGAGGCTCGGTGAGGTAACCGTTAAAAGGAACCTAAACTGAGCAGGATATGGATTTTTCCTTTTAAAATAATACCAGTTGCCTGAATCGCCTGCTGATCCTGTGTCTCTAATACTTTTAGCCACAGCCCCTGAACAAGCATTCAGATTAGGTGCTCTGACTGAAGTCAGACTGGATTAGCTGCATGCTTGTTTCAGGGTGTGATTCAGCCACTATTGCAGTCACAGAAAGCAGCTGGACTGCCAGGCAACTGGTATTGTTTAAAAGGAAACATCCATATCACTCTCAGTTTAGGTTTCCTTTAAGCAAGCGCTCACGTCCTCTGTTCCATGTTTGTCTGTCAGTGGTTAGTTAGGCGTGCTTGTCTCAGTCGTGCTTAACATGCGGAGGCCGCGCAGAAAACGTGTTCGCTGTTGCAAAAGAGTGCGGTGTTCGCGTTTAGTTAGCGTTTGTTATTTTCCTTATCTTCTCATTGTATCATTTGCTGTGCCTTTGCTACTCTCGTGCTCTGCCTTGCTGTAGCCTTGTGTCACCTCTGGCAATTGCCTCTCTCGCGATTGCGTTCCTACTTCATATCTGCTGTTGTGTGTGCACCGTCGCGGGTTGGCGACTAGATTGGGGCACATACATACATTCTGTCCCTGTGCTCATTCTCTTTCGCAATCGCTTCTCTTGCAATTGCTTTCTCGCTTGGTTTCCTCTGTTGTGTGTCCGCCATCGCAGGTTGGCGGCTAGATTGGTGGACATACATACATTCCTCATCTGTGCTTATTCGGTCTTGTGTCGCTGTTAGCAACCGCCATCTCTGGCGATTGCCTTCTCACTTTATCTTCCTGGTTGTGTGTCCGCCGTCGCAGGGTGGCGACTAGATTGGTGGACACACATACCCTCTGTCGCTTTGGTCTCTCTCTTTCAGGGCTATCTTGCCCTGCGTTTCTTCCCTTCGTGCAATTCCTGTCTGGCGTCTGTGGCAGGGCAGAGGAGCTGTTCCTCTGCACTCCACAGCTCCACCTGCCGACAGGAATTTCCCTCTACAGGTGCATTGCACCTTTTGCTGGGTTCCCTCAAATTATACGCTTGTGGAGGATTTCCGCAGTGTCAGCGCACGTCTTGTGCGCTGATCACGGAGAGAATTCCACAATCGTTACAATCACTTGTATTCAGCTCATTAGCCATTGATCAACTTCAGTTAGTTGCAGTCACTGACACTGTTCAGTCAGTAAGTTTAGTGAATGACATTGCACTGTTCTATTAGTGCAGGCAGACCGCTGTCCACTAATTTTTGTGCTCTTTATTATTTTACTGTATATCACTTGCATTCAGCTCATTAGCCAGTGATCAATTTCAGTTAGTTGCAGACTTTGCAAAGGCCTTCGACACTGTTCCACACAAAAATCTGGTGCAAAAGTTGAGGATGCAAGGACTGGGAAAGAGTCTGTGTGCATGGATAGGGAACTGGCTAATGGACTGAAAACAAAGAGTTGTGGTCAATGAATCATACTCAAAATGGGTGACTGTTAGCAGTGGGGTCCCTCAGGGGTCTGTAGTGGGTCCAGTGCTCTTCAATGTATTTATTAATGACCTAGTAGATGCAGTAGTAAGCAAGGTTGATATTTTTGCAGATGAGCAGATGATACAAAATTGTGCAGAATCATCAACTCTCAGGAAGATAGGGACATATTGCAAAAGGATCTGGATAGGATGGCTATATGGGCACATAAATTGCAGATGAAATTCAATGTTGTAAAGTCATGCATTTTGGTCATACCAATGGTCTAGCACCATACAAAATAAATGGGATACAGTTGGGGACATCAAACTTGGAAAAGGACTTAGGAGTACTCATTGACAACAAGTTAAATAATCATACTCAATGCCAAGCCGCTGCAGCTAAAGCTAACAAAATTTTTTATTCCAGATGCTAGCATAATATTGACCCTGTTTAACTCTCAAGTAAGGCCACATCTGGAATATGGAATTCAGTTCTGGGCACCACATTACAGGAAAGATATTGCAGTTTTAGAGCAGGTGCAGAGACGAGCAACAAAATTAATATGTGGGATGGAAGGTCTCACTTACCAAGAAAGATTAGATAAACTGGGTTTATTTAGTCTAGAGAAAAGACGCCTTAGAGGGGATCTAATTAACATGTATAAATACATCAGAGGGCAATGTAAAAGCTTGACGGATTAACTTTTTGTCCCTAGGCCTTCTCAAAGGACTAGAGGACATGATCTGCACATGGAGGAAAAAGTTTTAGCCATTTATTTAGGAAAGGGTTCTTTACAGTAAGAGTGATTAAGATGTGGAATGCATTGCCACAGGAAGTAGTTATGGCAAATTCTATACCTGCATTTAAAGGGGCTTAGATGCTTTCCTTGCGTTGAAAGACATCCATGGCTACAATTACTAGGTAATGCCCAATGGTGTTGATCCAGGGATTTTATCTGATTGCCATATGGAGGCGGGAAGGAATTTTTTCCCTTTTGGGGCTAATTGGACGATGCCTTGTAAGAGTTTTTCGCCTTCCTCTGGATCAACAGGGATATGTGAAGGAGCAGGCTGGTGTTGTACTTTGTTTTCTGGTTGAACTCGATGCACGTCTGTCTTTTTTCAACCCAAATAACTATGTAACTATGTAACTATGTCACTGCCACTGTTCAGTCACTAAGTTTAGTCAATGACATTGCACCGTTCTATTAGTGCAGGCAGACCGCTACCCACTGATTTTTGTGCTCTTTATTATTTTATTGTGCAATAAAAGTTGTAAAAAAAAATTAGGCTGGCAAAGATTTAAGCTGAAAATCAAATCACTAGGGATATCAAATCTAACCCAAAGAAGTTTTACAAGTACATCAACTCTAAAAAAAAAGAAAGGTATTAAAAGGTACTTTATTAGACTGTATTGGACTCCTAAAGGATAAGGGTGGGAACTCAATGCTGGGTGACCAAGGTAAGGCAGAGTTATTAAATGCTTTCTTTGCTTCTGTCTTCACAAGGTTGTCTTCACTGTTGCAAATTACAGATACAGAAGAGTCTCAATCTTCCAATTGTAATATTAAATACTTTACGCAGGAAGAAGTGAAGGCAAGACTAAATAAATTAAAAATACACAAGGCACCTGGCTCGGATGGCATGCATCCTCGGGTCCTAAGGGAATTAAGTTGAGTCATAAACCCCTTTATCTTATCTTTTGTGACTCTCTTTCAACTGGCAGAGTCCCAGTGGATTGGTGTACAGCCCACATTTTCCCATTATTTAAAAAGGGCAAAAAATCAGATCCAGGAAATTATAGACCAGTAAGCTTAACATCAGTTGTATGCAAACTATTTGAGGGGTTACTAAGAGATACTATACAAGACTTCATAGTAGAAAATAATCTTATTTCTCAGCATCAGCAGGGGTTTACTAAAGACAGGCCCTGTTTGACTAACATGCTCAGCTTTTATGAGGTGGTGAATGCTAATGTGGATATTGGGAATACTGTAGATGTGATATACTTGGGCTTTGTGAAGGCCTTCGACACTGTTCCCCACAAAAGTCTGGTGCAAAAGTTGAGGATGCAAGGACTGGGGAAGAGTCTGTGTTCATGGATAGGGAACTGGCTAATGGACAGAAAACAAAGAGTTGTGGTCGATGGATCATACTCAAAATGGGTGACTGATAGCAGTGGGGTCCCACAAGGGTCTGTACTGGGCCCAGTGCTCTTCAATTTATTTATTAATGACCTAGTAGATGCAGTAGAAAGCAATGTTGCTATTTTTGCAGATGATACAAAATTGTGCAGAATCATCAACTCTCAGCAAGATAATGACATATTGCAACCGGATCTGGATAGGATGGCTATATGGGCACATAAATGGCAGATTAAATTCAATGTTGAAAAATGTAAAGTCATGCATTTTGGTCGTACCAATGGTCTAGCAGTAGCACCATACAAAATAAATGGAATACAGTTAGGGACATCAAACTTGGAGAAGTACTTAGGAGTACTCATCGACAACAAGTTAAATAATCATATTCACTGCTAGAGATGGCCCGAACCTCCAATTTTCGGTTCGCCTGGACGGACCCTGTTGGTGGTGGTGGAGAACGCATTCAAGCGGCCGGTGGGCAGAGGTGCTGTGTGGGGAGCAACTTAGTCTTGGGGCAAGCAGTCACACGGCGTGCAGGCAGAGATGTTGTGTGTGGGGACTGACTTAGTCTTCGAGCGGGCAGTAGCCCTCCGGGATCCATGCCTCATTCATTTTGATAAAGGTGAGGTACTGAACACTTTTGTGATTTAGGTGACTTCTCTTTTCAGTCAGGGGTGCTTGGATACCACTTTTTAAAATCCGAATTGATTCGGATCCGGATACCACGATATCCGGATCCGGATCGGATATACGAATCCGAACGTTCTGATATCCGCGTTCATGCGGATATCCATATGCATTATCCGCGTATATCCGACCTATTCAGATATCCGCATAGAAAACCGGAAGTGGCCTCTAAATTGCTTTTAAAACATTTTTAGGGTAAATGATGCATGTATCATCATGTTTTATTACAGAGAAACACTAATTGATTATGTGGGGAGTTAAAATACACAAAAAAAAAAAAGGCTGCCAATTAACATTAGGGATGCTCATTCGGATTCAACAGAAATGCAATCTCCGAAATTCCGATCGGAAATTGCATTTCCGCATCGGAATGCGGAAATCGGTAATGCAACTGCGGTATGTGGATTTCCGCCGGAAATCGCGGAAATTTCCGCCGGAAATTGCGGAAATTCCACCCGACTTTAAGATTGATTTTCTTAAAAACTATAAGTTCTTTTTGAAAACTTTTTTTGCATATTGTTCACAAGATTCAGTTTAATATACCCTGAAAATTTCTTGTTTCTAGGACTTAAGGGGGCTTTGCTATTTACCGCTAAATTCGGCGGATTTTTACTGTAATATAAAATGCAGAAAATCTGCATCTGCCTATTTTCTGCAGTAAAAATCAGCCGACTTTAGCGGTTAATAGCAAAGCCCCCTTAAGTCCTAGAAACACCACAATTTTCAGGGTTTATTAAACATAATCTTCTGAACAAGATGCAAAAAAAGTTTTCAAAAAGACCTTATAGTTTTTGCGAAAATCAATGTTAAAGTCGGGTGGAATTTCCGCGATTTCCGGTGGAAATTCCGCATTGGAATGCGGAAATTGGTAGCGGAAAGCGGAATCGGTAATTGGCAATGGCGGAATGCGGATTTACAGCGGAATCGGAAATTTGCATTTCCGACCATCCCTAATTAACATCAGGACTAGGTGCCAGACAGCGGTCGTGCAGCCCACATTGTGTCCAGAGTCTAACCGCACAACTGGGACATCACAGTTTTCAGCCCAGACACCTCCTGTTTTGGGTTAAATATAGGCAGGGGTATCAGCAGCAGTGACCTGTGGCACCGTGGCGGTGGGAGCCAGCGCCAGCTTGCTTCAGCCTCTTGAACTCCTCATGCTCAACAACATGTTGTTTGGCCAGATGGGTGATGAAGCTGGAGGAGTCACAACCTCTGCTCATCTGTAGTTTGCACATATTGCATATGGCAAACTTGCTGTCCAATTAGGGCAGAGTGAAAAACCGCCAGATTGGGGAGGTGAAGATTCCCCTGTGGCCTGAATGGGATGCTGCTGCTTTTCTCCCTGTGGCGGTTGGGGGTTGAGTGGTGCAGTTGGTGGTAGAGGCAGAAGGCTGTGGGTCCCGGATTCCACTGCCACTGTCTGCAATGCTGATTCTCTGTGCCAAACCCACCGACGCATCCTCCTCCTCAGAGTAAGAGCTGACATCCCCATCCTGTGGATGGTAGTCACGGTCCTTCATCTCATCATCAACATCATACCCCCCCCTCCTCGAAACCCAGAATATCCTCCTCAAACTCCTTGCGGCTAACAGCCCTGAGTTCAATCGTGGCGCCTGGAGCGAAAAGCTCGCTGACTGACACTGACTAGGGCTCGCTGACTGGGGTCGACACTGACGCAGCAGCTTCTGAGTGTGGCTGCAATGTTGCTCCCTGTCCTCTTGCCCTTGCTGCCCCTCCCCCAGCTGCCGGTGCCAGCAGACATAGTACAACTTATACGTGATGATGTCACCAGATGATGTGGGGTACTTGAACTTCGGGGTTAGTCTTTAAAGCAAATCAGCACGGAGTGACAGACAGCAGAGTAGGGGACAGTGCACAATATAGGCTTGATTCACAAAAGCGTGCTAACAGTTAGCACGCTGTTGAAAAATCCCTTATCACGCCTAAACTCAGTTTAGGCGTGATAAGTTTAGGCGTGATAAGTTTAGGCGTGATAACTATAGCACCAACTGGGTTAGCACCGCAGTGCACAGCTGATCAAAAGTTTTGCGCTAGCAAAGTCTGGTGCGCGCGAAATGTCGCACAGAGTTTAATGGCGCTGCTTTGCACGCAGGATTTTGCGCGTGATCTAAACTTATCTAAACTTATCACGCCTAAACTTACCACGCCTAAACTTATCACGCCTAAACTGAGTTTAGGCATGATAAGGGGCTTTTGACCAGCGTGGTGCAATGGTTATCACGCCTAAAGTCTTTTAGGCATGATAACTGGGTTATCACTGCTTTGTGAATCAAGCCCTATCTGTCTAACTGTCACAATGACACTGCTCAGCACAGCAGCACTGCAGTAATCTGTAGTAAGTTAACTCAGTGCTACTCTAACAACTAACTGCAGCACTAACTATACAATAACACAGTAATCCTATTCCCTAACCTATACTGTCCTGCTGGCCTGCACAGCACACACAGACACAGGACCTAACCAGCAGGCTGCTGCAGCACAGGAATCTGACTGTCACAGAGTGAATGAAATCAAACAATTACAAGCTAGCTAGCTAAAAAAAACAATAGAACAATACAGTAGTGTAGTGAAGGTGTTTAGCACTGTATACAGCACTTGCAAGGCCAGCAGCACTGGAGCATGTATCTCAGTGAGCAGCAAGTCACACAAGCAAGGACGAGATTTCTCATCATGGCCCCATTCCTTATATACAGGGGGGACTGGCCAGGGTTCCCTTCTGTGATTGGTTGCTAGGGCTTCTGCTGGGAGCCCTCTGATTGGCTCCAGGACGTCATCTCCTTAGTTACAGTATTTCAGTTTCGGATATCCGCAATATCCGCGGATATCCGCATTATGCGCCCAAATATCCGCAGATAGCTATCCGGATTTGGGCACAGGTATCCAGAATCCAAATCTGGGCGGATAGCTTAAAAAAGTTCAGATATCTGGGTTGCCCAGATTTCCGGAATCCGGATGAGCACCACTGTTCTCAGTGACAATGCCTCCAGCTGTGCTGAGGGTCCTTTCTGACAGGATGATTGAGGCAGTGCAAGAAAGAAGTTGGATGGCAAATTGGGACAGCTCTGGCCACAAGTCAAGCCTGCGCACCCAGTAGTCCAAGGGTTCATCGCTGCTCACAGTGTCTACATCCACACTTAAGGCCAGGTAGTCGGCTACCTGCCATTTCAGGCGTTGGTGGAGGGTGGATCTGGAAGGGCTAAGGCGAGACGTTGGACTAAAGAATGTCCGTATATCCAACATCACCATGAGATCGCTGTAGCGTCCTGTCCTTGCCTGCGTGGACATGGGAGAAAGATTACTGGCAGTGGTACCTTTATTGCGTTGTGCTGTGACATCACCCTTAAACGCACAGTAAAGGATAGTTGCCAGCTTGTTCTGCAAGTGCTGCATCCTTTCTGCCTTCTGGTGATTTGGAAACATCTCCGCCACTTTGTGCCTATACCGAGGGTCTAGTAGCATGGCCACCCAGTACAGCTCATTTTTCTTGAGTTTTTTTATACGGGGGTCCCTCAACAGGCTGGACAGAATGAAAGTAGCCATCTGCACAAAGTTGGATGCAGACGTACTATTCGTCTTCTCTTGCTCTTCCTCAGTGACGTCAGGTAAATCCTCCTCCTCTCCACCGCCACGAACAATACCACGGGAACGTTGATCAGCACAAGCCCCCTGCAATGCCTGCTGCGGTTGTTATTCGGCCGCCTCCTCCTCCAAAGAAACACCTTCCTCATCATCCGAGTCTGACTCCTCTTCCTCACACGACTCTTCCTCCTCCTTCTCCTCCCCCCTCTGTGCTGCCACAGGTGTTGAGGAATCTGGTTCTGATGAGAATTGATCCCACAATGCTTCCTCCTTTAACTGTTCCTGTTCACACTCCTCCAGAGCTTGATCCACCACTCTACGCACGGCACGCTCCAAGAAGTAAGCGTAAGGGATCAAGTCACTGATGGTGCCTTCACTGCGACTCACCAGGTTGGTCACCTCCTCAAACGGCCACATGAGCCTGCATGCATTTTGCATTAGTGTCCCGTTGTTGGGCTAAAACATCCCCATCTCCCCAGAGTGTGTCCTTCTACTGTAGTTGTAGAGGTACTGGGTGATGGCTTTCTCCTGTTCTAGCAGGCGAGAGAACATAAGGAGGGTCGAATTCCAGCGAATCGGGCTATCGCAAATCAGGCGTCTCACGGCAAGTTGTTTCTCCGCTGAATGTCGGCAAAGTGTGCCATGGCCGTGTAAGACCTCCTGAAATGCCCACACACCTTCCTGGCCTGCTTCAGAAAGTCCTCTAAGCCTGGGTACTTTGACACAAATCTTTGAATGACTTGATTCAGCACATGTGCCATGCAGGGGTACATGTGTCAGATTTCACAAATTCAAAGCGGAAATGAGATTGCTGCCATTGTCACACACCACTTTGCCGATCTCCAGCTAGTGCAGGGTCAGCCACTGATCCACCTGTTTGTTAAGAGCAGCCAGGAGAGCTGCTCCAGTGTGACTCTCCGCTTTGACGCAAGACATGTCTAAGATGGCGTGAGACCGTCGTACCTGCCATGCAGCATAGGCCCTGGGGAGCTGGGGCTGTGTAGCTGGAGAGGAGATCGCAGCACCAGTAGAGTTGAACTTCCACTCAGCCAAGGAGGAGGAAGAGGACGACAGTGAAGAGGATGTAGCAGGAGGAGAGTAGGTGGCAGCAGGCCTGCCTGCAAGCTGTGGAGGCATCACAAGTTCCGCTGCACAGCCATGTACTCCCTGATTGCCATCGGTCACCAGGTTGAATTAATGGACTGTGTAAGTAATGTACCTGCCCTGACCGTGCTTGGCAGACCAGGCATCCATGGTCAGGTGGACCCTTGACCCAACGCTGTGTGCTAGAGATGACACCACTTGCCTCTCAACTTCACAGTACAGTTTGGGTATCGCCTTTTTTGAGAAATAATTGTGGCCTGGTATCTTCCACTACGGTGTCCCAATGGCCACAAATTTATGGAAGGCCTCAGAGTCCACCAGCTGGTATGGTAATAGCTGGCGAGCTAACAGTTCCGCCAAGCCAGTTGTCAGACGCCGGGCGAAGGGGTGAGTGGCAGAAATTGGCTTCTTCCGCTCAAAGATTTCCTTCACAGACACCTGGCTGCTGTGAGCAGAGGAGCAGGAACCGCTCAAGGTCAGAGGCGGAGTGGAGGAGGGTGGCTGTGAAGGTGCAAGTGTCATAGACCGCACGAGCCGGTCCTTGATCGGGTCAATCGCTCAGAGTCAGAAACTCGGTCTCGCTGTTGCTTTGCGCATAGATGCCCATATGTGGATTTGCAGTCTATAAACCGACTAGCCGAGAGGAGCGTTTTGACACCAAAGGATTCACCACATACGTACAATTCAAAAGCTTGCCACCACATGTGAGTCAGCACATGACTGTAAATATTTTAGCACACTGCGAACACTGTAAGCTAACCCTTAGCTGTATGCAGGGATCGGCGCCAGATCTGTCTGTGCTAGATTCAAGGTTGTAATTCATGGTTATAATATTTATATCAGCACATTGGGCATATTTTAACGAACAAGACTATATTCATTGTATTGCAGTCCAAGAAGGATCGGCACCACACATTATATGTATTCAAATAGCTCTTAAACTTTTATTGCATAATATGCAATAAAAGTTTAAGAGCTATTTGAATACATATAGTGTGTGGTGCCGATCCTTCTTGGACTGCAGTTACTTTGACCCTATAGTAGTAGTACAAGGGTGAGGATCTGGGCACACACCTTTAAATTGCTGAGCATGAAGTGGGTGCTCCTGGATACATGTTTCTACCTATATTAATTTCATCGTTGTGCTATACACGGTTTTCATTTAACAGACCGAAATAAAAAAACATATGCATTTAAACCTGTTCCCCAGCAGTGCCGCTTCGGCTAGACTGTCGCTGGGAAAGCTGCCTTAGCCTTTTCTGTGATGAAAGGAGCTTTTGGTGCTCAATTAGCATCTGAGTTTAATCAGCCAGAATAACCTTTGACATATTACACCCCGGATTCTGGCTAGGTTTCACACCCCTTGGCCAATTAACAAGTCATTGGCCAGCAAGGAATTCTGTTTGAACAAATTAATCAAGCACACCAGCCTTCACTGAAAAGAAAAAATGTCATTTTGCGCTACTTTGCGAAACGATACAGAATCGCCAATCGTCTCAACGTCCATATCATTCATGACAGCAAGGGAGAAAGCAGCTGAAGATGCTACACCTGAAGGAGGAAGAGGAGAAGGAGGGTGGCTTTTATTTTGTATGCTGTTTTTGCTCAGGTGCTCTTCCAATTGCAGTTTGTGCCTTTTCTGCATGTGCCTTTGTAAAGCAGTTGTCCCTACGTGGGTGTTGGCCTTTCCACGGCTCAACTTTGGAGGCAGAGAGAACAGATGGCATTGCTCTGATCTGAGGCAGACACATTAAAAAATGTCCAAACTGCTGAGCCCCCTTGGGGTGATGGCACTATGGTGGCATCAGCAGCTGACGTTGAAGTGCATGTTGGCTGGCTGTACATAGGTGGCGATACGTGGCGCTGGACACTGCCACCAGCTGTTTCTGACGACGAGCTCCCCCTGCTTCTTTCAGGAACTCATCTCCTCCTACTCCTCTCTGACTCCCCCTCTGAAATGTCCCCTTGGTCACCTTGTCTCTTAGGATCCCAAGTGGCATCCGTATCATCGTCATCATCATAATCATCCTGCCCAGCTTCGCTTGCCTTGGACACCTCCAAGACTGCACCAACAGCAGGTACTTCATCATCCTCCTCCTCACACGTTTGGTCCATAGTGTCACCTAACTTAGACATATGAGGTGGTGTAACTTGCTTATTGCCTTCATCTTCTTGTAACAATGGCTGTGCATCAGTGATTTCCCCACCAAATAACTCCTGCGAAGTGTCAAATGCAGCAGATGTAGCGTTTGTAGTAGCGCTGGTGGCTGCGGAAGATTAGGTGTTCTGTGTTTAATAATCAACCACGTCCTGACAATCCTGGGAGTTGATGGGACGTGCCTTCTTCTGAGCACTGTACTTTGGTCCAGGACCACACAAAATCACATCAGCACGACCTCGCACAGACCTGCCGGGTGGCCTTCCTCTGGGTCTGCCTCTACCTCTACCTGTTTTGTCCATTTTGTCCATATCGGGGGGGATGAAGTGAAAGTTATGCACTAACTTGGCTAATACAATGTGCAGTCACACAGGTGCAGTTAACAGGTATGCACAGAGTGGTATATCCCACTGCGTGCACTCACATAGGTAGGTGGGTGCACTGAACACAACAGGTAGGTATATGCAGTGATGGGTATTACAAATGTGCACCTGTCTCACACACACGTACCGTGAACAGGTACAGTGAGTGGTGGTATTAAATATACACTCACACAGGTACCGCTGTGAACAGGTGCAATTACTGGTCTTATTAACAATGCGTGCGCTCACGTAGATAGGAAGGTAGGTAGGTGCACTGAACAGTGAACAGGTGCAGTGATTGGGATGGGATTACAAATATGCAGCTGCCTGTCACACACACAGGTAGTCACTTAATGTGCTGGGCCTGGCAGTGGCACAGTGGGAATTAAGGTGCCAAAGGCCAGCTGTGACTGACTGACAGGGCTGTATATAATGCAAGTGGGCCACACAAAAAAAAAATAGATCTCAAGAACAAGATTAGTTCTCAAAAGAGCTGTTGAGTGGTGCTTTTTTAGCAATAAGAATCAGTAAGGAGGGGGCGTGGCTTGATGCCGTAAGGAGATGGCTGCCTGAACCAGAGCTCCCACGCAGAACCCGTCTAAAGCTACACCTCTGAGCTTCGTTTTGGCCCCCAACTGCTATTAGTGTTGGGCGAACACCTGGATGTTCGGGTTCGTGAACGTTCGCCGAACATGGCCGCGATGTTCGGGTGTTCGCACCGAACTCCGAACATAATGGAAGTCAATGGGGACCCGAACTTTCGTGCTTTGTAAAGCCTCCTTACATGCTACATACCCCAAATTTACAGGGTATGTGCACCTTGGGAGTGGGTACAAGTGGAAAAAAAATTAGCAAAAAGAGCTTTATAGTTTTTGAGAAAATCGATTTTAAAGTTTCAAAGGGAAAACTGTCTTTAAAATGCGGGAAATCAGGGATGAGCAGAAACTACACCAGTGCGAATTTACGCATCGTAGTTCGCATCTACGCATCGTAGTTCATAGGCGAAGTTTCAAACCTACGCTTACGAATTTACGCGTAGCGAAGTACCGCTATGCGTAGATTACGCCCACTATGCGTAGTTAACATGTGTATTGCGTAGTGAACTACGAATGCGTTGCTCGCGTCTAATTTTCCGCATGCAATTGTATGCATACAAATTTACGCATTGGAAAGGGGAATGTACGCATAGAAGGGTTACCAGTATATGCATTTCTAAAGAAATTAATGCGCACAATTTTCTGCATACGGGCATAAGTATCCGCATACACTACGCTTCGTACTACGCGTAATTGCGTATTTTAACGCGTATTCTACAAAATGCATATGAAGCGAATATTTGTTTTCGAAGCCGTAGTTTGGCGAAGCGTAATTGCGTAAAACTACGCGTATTTCCAGCGTAGCGAAGTTGGCTGACTACGACCATCCCTGCGGGAAATGTCTGTTTTCTTTGCACAGGTAGCATGCTTTTTGCCGCCATGCAGTCATAAATGTAATAAAGATAAGAGGTTCCATAAACAGGGACCGGAAACGCTAACCCAGCAGCAGCACACGTGATGGAACAGGAGGAGGCGCAGGAGGAGAAGGCCACGCTTTCAGACACAACAACCCAGGCCTTGCATGAGGACAAGAAGCGTGCGGATAGCATGCATTTTGCCGCCATGCAGTCATAAATGTAATAAAGATAAGAGGTTCCATAAACAGGGACCGGCAACGCTAACCCAGCAGCAGCACACGTGATGGAACAGGAGGAGGCGCAGGAGGAGAAGGCGACGCTTTGAGACACAACAACCCAGGCCTTGCATGAGGACAAAAAGCATGCGGATAGCATGCTTTTTGCCGCCATGCAGTCATAAATGTAATAAAGATAAGAGGTTCCATAAACAGGGACCGGAAACGCTAACCCAGCAGCAGCACACGTGATGAAACAGGAGGAGGCGCAGGAGGAGAAGGCCACGCTTTCAGACACAACAACCCAGGCCTTGCATGAGGACAAAAAGCGTGTGGATAGCATGCATTTTGCCGCCATGCAGTCATAAATGTAATAAAGATAAGAGTTTCCATAAACAGGGACCGGAAACGCTAACCCAGCAGCAGCACACGTGATGGAACAGGAGGAGGCGCAGGAGGAGAAGGCCACGCTTTCAGACACAACAACCCAGGCCTTGCATGAGGACAAGAAGCGTGCGGATAGCATGCATTTTGCCGCCATGCAGTCATAAATGTAATAAAGATAAGAGGTTCCATAAACAGGGACCGGAAACGCTAACCCAGCAGCAGCACACGTGATGGAACAGGAGGAGGCGCAGGAGGAGAAGGCCACGCTTTGAGACACAACAACCCAGGCCTTGCATGAGGACAAAAAGCGTGCGGATAGCATGCATTTTGCCGCCATGCAGTCATAAATGTAATAAAGATAAGAGGTTCCATAAACAGGGACCGGAAACGCTAACCCATCACAGATGGTCATTGTTCATGTTACTTGGTTGGGGTCCAGGAGTGTTGCATAGTCGTTTCCAATCCAGGATTGATTCATTTTAATTTGAGTCAGACGGTCTGCATTTTCTGTGGAGAGGCGGATACGCCGATCTGTGACGATGCCTCCGGCAGCACTGAAACAGCGTTCCGACATAACGCTGGCTGCCGGGCAAGCCAGCACCTCTATTGCGTACATTGCCAGTTCGTGCCAGGTGTCTAGCTTCGATACCCAATAGTTGAAGGGTGCAGATGGATTGTTCAACACAGCTACGCCATCTGACATGTAGTCCTTGACCATCTTCTCCAGGCGATCGGTGTTGGAGGTGGATCTGCACGCTTGCTGTTCTGTGGGCTGCTGCATGGGTGTCAGAAAATTTTCCCACTCCAAGGACACTGCCGATACCATTCCCTTTTGGGCACTAGCTGCGGCTTGTGTTGTTTGCTGCCCTCCTGGTCGTCCTGGGTTTGCGGAAGTCAGTCTGTCGGCGTACAACTGGCTAGAGGAGGGGGAGGATGTCAATCTCCTCTCTAAAGTCTCCACAAGGGCCTGCTGGTATTCTTCCATTTTGACCTGTCTGACTCTTTCTTCAAGCAGTTTTGGAACATTGTGTTTGTACCATGGATCCAGAAGGGTATAAACCCAGTAATTGGTGTTGTCCAGAATGCGAACAATGCGTGGGTCGCGTTCAATGCAGTCTAGCATGAATTGAGCCATGTGTGCCAGAGTCCTGCCAGAATCCTCATCATCCTCTTGTGAGCGTTGTGATAGTTGTTGTGATGCATCATAGTCGTCACCTTCTTCCTGGTCTGCTTCTGCTGACCATTCGCGCTGAATTGTGGAAGTCCAACGTGCACCGCTCTGGCCCTTGTCAGTGGTGGCATGAAATTCCTGCTCCAACTCCAGCTGTTCCTCCTCCTCTTCTTCGTCATAGCTGCTGGGGCCAGCGTTTCCTGAGGCAGATGGCCTGATGTTGGTATCATCACGCTGATCGTTTTCTCCGTCAGATTCCCCCAGTTGCATCATGACAGCTGTTTCCTTGATTTTCAACATTGACTTCTTCAGTAAACACAGCAGTGGTATGGTAATGCTGACTGAAGAGTTGTCACTGCTCACAAGCAACGTGGATTGCTCAAAATTTTGGAGGACTTGGCAGAGGTCCAACATGTTGGCCCAATCGGATCCACAGAAGCTTGGCAGCTGTCTGGATGCGCCTCGGTACTGCGCCGTCATGTACTGGACCACTGCACTCTTCTGCTCGCAAAAGCGGGCTAGCATGTGCAGCGTAGAATTCCAGCACGTAGGGACATCACACAGCAAGCGATGGTGGGGGAGATTGAAGCGCTCCTGCATCTTGGCGAGTGCCCCTGAAGCAGTACTGGAATTTCTACAATGTTTGGCCACTCGTCGCACCTTCAACAGAAGATCGGCCACGCCTGGATTTGTCCTCAGGAACCGCTGAACTACTAGGTTCATCACGTGCGCCAGGCAAGGGATGTGTGTCAGCTTAGCCAACCTTAAAGCGCGAATGAGATTACTCCCATTATCACACACAACCATGCCCGGTTTCAGGTCCAGCGGTGCCAGCCACAAATCCGTCTGTTCCTTTATTCCCCTCCAAATTTCCTCCCCTGTGTGCTGCTTATCCCCAAGGCAGATCAGCTACAGCAACGCTTGCTGACGCATGCCAACAGCTGTGCTGCACTGCTTCCACGATCCTACTGCTGCTGGGTTAGCGTTTCCGGATGAGGTACAGCTTTGAGATGCGTTGGAGGAGAAGGAGTCAGAGAGGTAGGTGCTGCTGTTGTTATCCAGTGGGAGGGACGGCGGTGCAGCTGTTTGCGGCATGGGCAACACCCGCGCCGTAGCAGGTGAGGAATCGCTGCCAGGCTCCACAAGGTTCACCCAGTGCGCGGTAAGGGAGATGTATTGACCCTGGCCGAACGCACTCGTCCAGGTGTCAGTGGTGAGGTGAACCTTGCAGGCAATGGCATTCTTCAAGCTTTGGGTTATTTTGCTGACCACGTGCTCATGCAACTCAGGCACTGCAGAGCGCGCAAAGTGGTAGCGGTTGGGAACCACGTAACGTGGGATGGCCACTGACATCATGCCCTTGAAGCTGTTTGTCTCCACCACTCGATATGGCAGCATTTCGCAGGCCAGAAGCTTGGCTATGCTGGCTGTTAGTGCCATGGCCCGGGGGTCATTTGCTGGCAATTTCCTCTTGCGCTCAAGCATCTCCGAGACAGACAACTGAACCGTAGGGCTGCACACTGAACGGCTGTTGGTTGTTTGTTGTGTTTGATGACTGGGAGACCTCAAGAGCACTATTCCGGAAAGTGACAGTGTCAGCGTCGTCTGATGTTTGTGAATGTTGTTGTGAACCACGCAATGGCTGGGCTACTGCTGCTGCTGAGGAGGGTCTGGTGGTGAGTCTGGTGACCCCAAGGGAGGCAGTGTTGCTGCTGGTACCCTGTCCTGGCGGCCACAGAGTGGGATGTTTGGATACCATGTGGCGGGTCATGCTGGTGGTGGAGAGGTTGTTAATATGTTTCCCCCTGCTCAGGCGGGTCTTGCACACCTTGCAAATCACCATGGTACCATCCTCACTGCAGTCTTCAAAGAAAGGCCAGACTTTGGAGCACCTGCCTTGCTGGCGATTTCTATTTGCGCCTCTTTTTTGTCTCACTTGAACTTCCACGCTTGTGGTGCCTGAAATTTCGCGCCGCCTACCTTGTGGCACAAGTCGAACTCGTGCAGCAGTGGGTTCTTCAACAGACTCATCTGTGCTGCTGCTACGACGGCGATGTTCTCCTTCACATACAAAATCTGGGTCTCTGTCAACATTGTCCATACCCTCATCCTCCTCTTCCATCTCCTCAAACTCGTCATATGTGATTGTGGGCCGCCGCCGTGGAGTAGAGCTCCCCACAACAACCTCTGCGCAGCACACTCCAACGTCGTCTTCAAGATCTTCTCGGCCGACCTGCCGCAATTGAAACCCCTCCTGCCCAACTTGCTCTGGGATTTGGGTTTCCGAGTCCTCCTCGGACTCGCCTTGCATTTCAGTGCGCAGTGCATTTCCCACAGTCAATGGTTGTGAATCCGGGCACAAAATTTCTGGCAGTTCCATTGACCTTTGAAAGGTGGAAGTTTGTTGGGCTGGGAATAGCTCCTGCGAATACCCCATTGTCTCCTGAGGAAATTCTTCGGACTGGTTATTTGGCAGTTGTGTGCGTGGTGTCGCTGCCGGTTGTGTCTGCTTTGTGCCCACTGGCTCCTTGTAACTGGCTGAGGACTCGGACCTCGTGCGTGATGTGCTGGTGCTGCTTAACCCACTGCTGGATGCTTGAGAGGTCATCCAATTAATTATCTGGTCCTGTTCTTTTGGATTTGTGAGGGTTGATTTCCTGGACAACATGGGCGGTATTGAGTGGGTTTTCTTCGGTGCTCCACTGTGGCCTGTACGTGAACCGTCAGGGGAAACACCTCTTCCCTTGCCCCTCCCTCTTTCACAGGATTTCTTCTTCATTTCACTTATCCTTAAAGAGTAACTGTCAGGCTGCAGAAGCTAATTTAAACCTCTATTCTCCTGTGTTAAACAGTTTAGAAGGAAGCCAGAAAGCCATTAGTGAAGATAAAAATCTCAGTTACCTTTGATGTGTGCTTATCTTAAAGGCTGTTATAGACCCATAAGGACGCAAGCCGCATAGTAAACTGCAAAGCATTCTGGGGCCCTCCCCTCGGCTGCTAATGAGACGTTACAGCAGCTTTCTAATCAGTCCAGCGCGAAGCACTGATAAATCTCGGGGCAGAGTACACTGCAGGAGTCAGCTATTGTTCCTAGCCACATGGCTCATTAATATTCACTGCACACTGTTATTCTGTACGAGCTCCTCTGTGATCAGGAAGCAGGCAGGACATGACGACACATTTGGCAGAAAAACATGGAGCCTGCCATGAGCTGTCAGGAGCATCTATCTCTGCATATACTATATAAAAATTCTGTGAAATCCAAACGTGGACAGTGAAATGCATATGTAATGTAAGTACAGCCAATCTTTAGCTACTGATATATGTGTTTATTTTCTCTGAGACCTTATACCTAACAGCTCCTCTTTAAAGTACACGCTGACTGGCAGCAGTACAGTGGCAGTACAGAAATGCTATACAGTGGCGGGTGAGCGGTGTACTACTATTCCCAGCAGCGACATAGAGCACAATGCTATACAGCGGTGGGTGAGCGGTGTACTACTGTTCCCAGCAGAGACACAGAGTGGCAGTAAACACAATGCTATATAGTGTGGCTGAGCGGTGTACTACTGTTCCCAGCAGAGACACAGAGTGGCAGTAAACACAATGCTATACAGTGGTGGGTGAGCGATGTACTACTGTTCCCAGCAGCGACACAGAGTGGCAGTAAACACAATGCTATATAGTGTGGCTGAGCGGTGTACTACTATTCCCAGCAGCGACACAGAGCACAATGCTATACAGGGTGAGCGATGTACTACTGTTCCCAGCAGAGACACAGAGTGGCAGTAAACACAATGCTATATAGTGTGGGTGAGTGGTGTACTACTATTCCCAGCAGCGACACAGAGCACAATGCTATACAGTGGTGGGTGAGCGGTGTACTACTGTTCCCAGCAGAGACACAGAGTGGCAGTAAACACAATGCTATATAGTGTGGCTGAGCGGTGTACTACTGTTCCCAGCAGCGACACAGAGCACAATGCTATACAGTGGTGGGTGAGCGGTGTACTACTGTTCCCAGCAGAGACACAGAGTGGCAGTAAACACAATGCTATACAGTGATGCGTGAGCGATGTACTACTGTTCCCAGCAGCTACACAGAGTGGCAGTAAACACAATGCTATATAGTGTGGCTGAGCGGTGTACTACTATTCCCAGCAGCGACACAGAGCACAATGCTATACAGGGTGAGCGGTGTACTACTATTCCCAGCAGCGACACAGAGCATAATGCTATACAGGGTGAGCGGTGTACTACTGTTCCCAGCAGACACACAGAGTGGCAGTAAACACAATGCTATATAGTGTGGGTGAGTGGTGTACTACTATTCCCAGCAGCGACACAGAGCACAATGCTATACAGGGTGAGCGGTGTACTACTGTTCCCAGCAGAGACACAGAGTGGCAGTAAACACAATGCTATATAGTGTGGCTGAGCGTTGTACTACTATTCCCAGCAGCGACACAGAGCACAATGCTATACAGGGTGAGCGATGTACTACTGTTCCCAGCAGAGACACAGAGTGGCAGTAAACACAATGCTATATAGTGTGGCTGAGCGGTGTACTACTATTCCCAGCAGCGACACAGAGCACAATGCTATACAGGGTGAGCGGTGTACTACTGTTCCCAGCAGACACACAGAGTGGCAGTAAACACAATGCTATATAGTGTGGCTGAGCGGTGTACTACTATTCCCAGCAGCGACACAGAGCACAATGCTATACAGGGTGAGCGGTGTACTACTGTTCCCAGCAAACACACAGAGTGGCAGTAAACACAATGCTATATAGTGTGGCTGAGCGGTGTACTACCATTCCCAGCAGCGACACAGAGCACAATGCTATACAGGGTGAGCGGTGTACTTCTGTTCCCAGCAGAAAGACACAGAGTGGCAGTAAACACAATGCTATATAGTGTGGCTGAGCGGTGTACTACTATTCCCAGCAGCGACACAATGACCGGGGGACCCTGGCTAGCCTGGCTGGAGAGAGAACTACCCTGCCTGCCTACCCAAAGCTAAACCCACAGACAAATGGCGGAGAAATGACGTGGATCGGGTATTTATTTACCCGAACCACGTGACCCATTCGGCCAATCAGAGCGCGTTCGGGTCCGAACCACGTGACCCGTTCGGCCAATCACAGCGCTAGCCGAACGTTCGGGGAACGTTCGGCCATGCGCTCTTAGTTCGGCCATATGGCCGAACAGTTTGGCCGAACACCGTCAGGTGTTCGTCCGAACTCGAACATCACGCGAACAGGGTGATGTTCTGCAGAACCCGAACAGTGGCGAACACTGTTCGCCCAACACTAACTGCTATGAGAAGCACTAGAAGCTCCCAAAGTACCCTCACAGACCCCAGACTCCCTCCATCACAAGGGAGAATCGTCCCGGAGATCTTCAGAACTCAGAGAAGCACGACTCAGCCGGCCAAGATGGCGCCGGCGAAAGAGAAAGACACCAAGGCCGCTCCCTCCTCCTCCTCTTCCTCCGAGTCACCTCCTCCCCATAGCTCAAAGGTGGGTGAACGACCCTCTACCCTGGCAGATATACGGCCGATGGCAGAGGATATTAAATCCTCATTGCATGTCGCCATTGCGGAAGTACGCACTGAAGTGGCCGCCATAGGGGGACGCATAAACACATTAGAAGCCGCGGGCACTAAAAGAGATGCACAGATCTCCGTGCTCCACCAGACAGCGGTCTCACACAACACTCTATTAGCTGCCCACTCTACACATCTTGAAGACCTCGATAACAGAGGCAGAAGAAATAACATTAGGGTGAGAGGAGTGCCGGAATCGATAACGGCTGAAAATACTAAAAAAGCGCTGTCGGCCATCTTTAATGATCTGCTTGAAAGATCTACCGAATCTGAGATAAACTTTGTCAGAGCCCACAGAGCCCTGAAGCCCCGCAATATAGATTCCGAGAAACCGAGAGACATTATTTGTTGCCTGGAATCCTTCCCCCTTAAAGAGGGACCCAGAACCCAGGAGGAAATTCTGTTTAATGACCACCCTATTCATCTGTACCAGGACTTGTCCCCTATCACTCTTTCTAAAAGGCGTGCTCTCCAACCGCTGCTGAAAGCTTTGAAAGATAAAGGCCTGACTTACCGCTGGAGATTCCCCTTCGCTCTGTCAGTTTTTACTAATGGCAAAATGTTTCTACTCCGCAACTCGGCTGAACTCGGGGATTTCTGTACAGATCTGGGCCTACCTACTCTAAAGATCCCTCCATGGGAGGGTATTTGCCTGATTCCAGGATTAGACTCAATCACCTTTGCCCAAAGCTGCAGTTCTGAGATGACTCAATCCCAAATAGGCCAGGAAGAGGATCCCAGGCTCGAACAAACTCAGGCCGGTGAGCAGAATCAGGAAGAGGACTGAACTTTGTTAAAGCAGCATAGGCTCTCGCCCGATACAACTTCTTTGATGACCCTTATTTCTCACCTGGGTCTGTTTTAGATATTAATCTTGATTTATTCTCTGCCAAAGTTTTGATAATGATTCTTTATTTTGCACACAGTACGCCACATTTCCCCACCTTAACTGGGTCTGTGGGGGATACTTTTCACCTGATACTCTAGTACTTTCTCAGTAGGTTATCTGTCAGATTTTTTTGCTGATAGTACATTAATATGATTAGCTAAATCGGAAATTCTGTTTGGTTAATACTATGACAACTACAGCTTAGAATGTACAGGTCCTTCTATTTATGTATTTATATGACTTGGGCCTAACGATCATCTTTACTTATTCAAACAGACGGGTCATGCGGGTTACATAGTTAAATTGTTGTTTTCCTGTTTATAGACTGTCAATTGTCACCCTCCCGCCCAGTGTGTATTGATCTACACACTGACCACTTGATCCCCCACTGAAGTCCAGGAGCGACCCCCCAAGTCGTTCCTGAGCGGGTTCATTTTCAGTTTTATTGTTTTTATCAGTAAAAACACTCCAATTCTCCCATGTGCCAGACGATCTCTGCTTTTCTCATACTCCCTTTTCTTTTCTATACTCTCTTTACTTTCTATTATCTTAGACCATCTTTAATTGGCCCCCACTGGATCCTGTCTGATATCAATAGACGTCTACGAGATATGGCAAGACAACCACACAACGAAAACCACACATCGGGGTGGGAATCCCTAAAACTTGCTTTCATTAACGTAAATGGGATCAACACACCAGAAAAAAAGGTCGGTGGTATTTGACTACTTAAGAAAAGAAAAAGTGGATGTTGCACTCCTTCAGGAGACTCATCTGAGAGCAAATCATATCCCTACAAAATTCCATGCTGCTTTTCCTATAGCATTCCACTCCACTCCTCCTACCACAAAAACAAAAGGAGTCTCCATTTTCATACACAAGCCTATCCCGTTTGTAATGCAAGATGTTAGACAGGATCCAGAGGGCAGATATTTATTTGTTAAGGGTGTGATCAGAGAAAGACAGTTTACTTTCGTGGCACTATACGCCCCTAATCAACATCAACTCACGTTTATGAAGTTAGTGCTTTCAGAATTGTTAACTTTCTATGGAGGTACTCTGATCTTGGGTGGAGACCTGAACGTCCCACTTAATCCCCTGCTTGACTGTTCCAATGGTTCATCCTCTATTTCCTATAGAGCCTTAAATACCATCAAATCTAGTCTACAGGGGCTGACTCTTCTGGACACGTGGAGAATCTCACATCCAACAGAGAAGGATTTCACTTTCTTCTCCACCTTACATAACAAACATACCAGAATTGATTATATCTTTCTCTCAAAGAGAGACTTATCAATGATATCTGACACCTCCATTGGCACTAAAAAAATTTCGGACCATGCTCCAGTATTCCTTAATCTCCGCTTCTCTAAAAAAACATCCAAAACCTGGTGCTGGAGGCTCAATCCAAATCTGCTCTCTGACAGTGGCAGACGAGAAGCAATCTCTAATAGACTTTCGGATCACTTTTCTACCAACTCGGGTCCAGAGGTGTCAGCCCTTACGGTCTGGGAGGCTCATAAGGCTGTGGTGTGGGGGAATCTGATTACATTGGGTGCAAAGCTAAAAAGAGAATGGGGAGAGGGAATCCTTAAATTAATGTCTGAGGTAACGAGACTGGAATCCCTGCACAAACGGTCGTTGGCTGTTCAGACCCTTGAGGAACTGAACTATACTAGGATTAGACTCCATCACCTATTGTTTTCAGACGCTAGGAGAAAGATATTGAATGGTAGGCGCATGTTTTACGAATCCGGCAATAAGTCGGGGAAATACCTGGCGAGGGCTCTGAGAAAACAAATGATTTCCTCCCAAATTTCATCCGTGATTAATAAACAACAACGTAAGCTGGTAAGATCTGATGAGATAGTCGAGGAGTTTCGTTCATACTACAATTCTTTATATAATTTGCGCTCTGGGGAATCCGTTCCAAACCAACAAACCAATAGGCAAAACTTAATTTCAGAGTTTTTGGCTAAATATTCTAAACCCCTAGAATTAACAAATTCCGACAGAGAAGACCTAGAAGCGCCATTATCAACAGACGAACTCCTGATTGCAATTAAAGCCCTTAAACCAGGCAAGGCCCCTGGGCCAGACGGTTTTACCTCTCAGTATTATAAGTCCTTTAGTGGTATCCTCACCCCTGCTTTTGTTGCAGCTTTTAATACTCTCTCGCCAGGTGTCCATCCGTCCAGACAATTTCTGGAAGCTCATATTGCCGTGATTCCTAAGCAAGGTAAAGATACCCGAAACTGCTCTAATTATCGCCCGATCTCACTCCTAAATTTAGACGCCAAACTTTTGGCAAAAATATTGGCGAATAGACTATTACCACATATTCCTAAGCACATTAATCTGGACCAAGCTGGATTCGTCCCAGGACGAGAATCCAAAGATAATGTCATGAGGACAATAGATGTTATCTCATATGCTAAAAAATCAGCCAAGGGGACCTTCATATTGTCCACAGACGCAGAAAAGGCCTTTGACAGGGTGGCGTGGGATTATATCCATGCCACCCTGTCACGCCTTAACATAGGCTCGGCAATGGAGGGTTGGATTGGCCTTTTGCATTCAAATTCCTCGGCCAGGGTAAAGGCAAATGGGGTGCTATCCGCTCCACTAACAATCACCAGTGGAACTAGACACGGGTGTCCCCTTTCCCCCCTGATTTACATACTTACCCTGGAGCCCTTCCTGAATGCAATCAGAGAGGATGAGACAATTGGTGGGTTGTGGATCGGTAATACTTACCATGTCGTAGCAGCTTTCGCAGATGACGTACTTTTTTATCTTAAGGACCCGTTTGTCTCCCTGCCTCGTCTGATTAAGAGATTTGAGGAATTTGGAGCAATCTCTAACTTACGTATACATTTTCATAAATCCCAGGCCCTCAACATATCCTTAGATATTGGGACAGTTCAAAAATGCCGCTTCTCATTTGCCTTCCTCTGGGCCGAGAAATCACTATGTTATTTGGGGATAGATATTACAAATGATCTCAATAAATTATTTGAAGCTAATTTCACACGGATTGGAGAAGTCCTTAAAGCAGATCTCCTGTCTTGGGGACATAAGCCTCATCTGTCTTGGTTTGGCAGGGTGGCATCAGTTAAGATGAACATATTACACCGATTCTTATACATCAGCCAGTGTCTACCGATTACGCTTCCTGCCTCCTTCTTACGCACGCTACAAACCCAAATTGACAAATTTATTTGGGGCCACAAACCGCCCCGCATTAGACGCACTATTCTGTCCCTTCCCAAAGACTCGGGGGGTATGAGTATCCCAGACCTGTTCAAATATCACCTAGCCTCCATACTGTCAAGAGTGGTGGAATGGGCAAACGCTACGACCCCCAAAAAATGGGTCCTTATTGAACAGGAAATTGCTAGCTGCTTGGCCTCTACTCTGGGTTGGGCTGACACCTCCAGCCAGATGATTAAATCTTGGAATAATCCTTTGCTTTCCGCCTCAATCAAAAATATGCGGAAATACCTTCCAATGCTCGGGTTGTCAGCCTTCCCCAGTAAACTCACCCCACTAATGGCTAATCCTAATTTTTTATCAGCAGCAGATATACCATTCTTACAGAGGTGGCCGAAAGGTAGCTGCCCGAGGGTTCTAGATTTCATAGCAAACGGACAGGTGAAAAGCATGGCTGAAATGCAAATTCTTCGGGAAGACAAGAAACTTACCTTCTGGCAGTATTTTCATTTACGCTCATACATCAACTCCTTGAAGGCTAAGTTTGATTGGTCAAAACCTTTAACGCCCTTTGAAAATTTGATTTTATCTTCAGCTCCACATGACCATCTGATTTCACAATTATACCAAATCTTGCTGATGTCATCCTGCCCTGAGCGGTTGAGCTTTCAAGAGAAGTGGGAGAGGGATTTGGGTTTAACCCTTAGCAAGGAACAATGGCAAAATATCCTTATCTTCAATCACAAAGGGTCTTTAAATGTATCAAAACAGGAGACAGGAAACAAGATTTTGACCAGGTGGTACAAGACCCCTAACCTCCTGCACACGTTCTTTCCATCTGTTTCAGATTCGTGCTGGAGATGTGGAAATCAAAATGCAGACATACTTCATGTGTTCTGGTCCTGTCCCTCCTTGGTCAACTTCTGGAAATCTATTCATAAACTTATAGAAAAGATCACTTGCTCGACTCTGGTCTTCAGCCCAAGCTTCTTTCTGCTACATGATACACCTACCCCAGTCAAAAGCTACAAAAAATCCCTGACGATACATTTGGTGAATGCGGCGAGAGCCCTTATTCCCTTACATTGGAAATCCCAGAACCCCCCTTCTATTAAAGCTTGGTTACAGAAGGTTGACACAATTGATATCATGGAAAGATTGATCCTTCTTTCAACAGATCGGTCAGATCAATATGCCACTACCTGGTTGGTGTGGACAGAGTTCCAATGTTCAGATGAGTACAAGGAGCTGATGGTTCATTAATCTTTTCTGATCCTCTTTCTCACTCCTTTTCTTTCTCTTTTTCCCTTTCTTTTTCCTCCCTACTCCTCACTCTCTATCCCGCGTGTTGGCACATGGGAGATGCATGCATAGATAAAACATAGTACTGCATACTATTTAGTTATTTCCGGCATAGCAAGGCATTTGAAATACTCCAATCTCTGCTATAGCTTCACTGTGATCTGAATTTTGGTTGTGTAATGATCCACTTTCGCCTTATTGCCTTGTTTTAATAGAGTATAAGTATACCAGTGTGGTAGCTATATTCTACTTTGTATGCCTTATTTTCTCAGATATTTTATGCATTGTCTCAAATGTTTGTATATTAGCTTGGTTCTGCTAATAATAGTGGGAAAAAAAAGAATCAGCAAGGAGCAAGCTAACAAGCCTACAAGAGCCTAACTAAGCTTTCCTTGAGATTCTGCAGCAGCTCTCCCTTCTTTAAATACTGCAGGCACACAAGTGAGTCCAGTGCCTGACGCTGCCTGCCTCTTATAAGGGGTGGGAGTGGCTCCAGGAGGGAGTGTAGCCTGATTGGCTACAATGTGCCTGCTGACCGTGATGTAGAGGGTCAAAGTTGACCCTAATGATGCACTATGGAGGCGAATCGAACTTCTGGAAAAGTTGCGGTTCTCCGCGAATGCGAACCACGGAAGTTCGCCGGGAACCGTTCACCAGTTCACCAGCGAACCGTTCGGGCCATCTCTACTAGTATCCACTGCTCCCAGTGTAAAACCTCAACACTGTAGGAGACAGGTCTGCTGGTCCTAGCAGTGGACCAACCATAACCCACCTTCACACCACTACTGGCATCTAGTATCCACTGCCCCCTGTGTCAAACCTCAGTGCTGTAAGAGACAGGTCTGCTGGTCCTAGCAGTGCACCAACCATAACCCACCTTTACACCACTACTGGCATCTAGTATCCACTACTGCCCCCTGTATAAGGCCTCAGTGCAGAATCAGTGATTTATTGGTCACTTGATTGTCATTAAACTACCTCAGCCTGACCATGGGGACTGGAAACTGCGATCGACTGCACTCCCATAATTTTGTGCACCAGCACGGCAGCCACTACACACCACTACACAAAGACTGCCGCCGAGAGGACTAACATTTATGTCCTGGAGGTGTCAACTAGTAAAAAAAAACAAAGATATGTTCACCTGACCTAATCATTAAAAGTCTTTGCGGTTGTTTGCAAGCTGCGGTGTGTTAATGTGATTTCTGCATCAACTACGTCATTTTTGATGGGACTTTTGCCATGGATCCCCCTCTGGCATGCCCCTGTCCAGGTGTTAGGCTCCTTGAAATAACTTTTCCATTACTTTTGTGGACAGAAACAGTCTTTGTAGTTTTTAAAATTCTACTGCTCATTGAAGTCTATGGAGATTTGCAGATTTGCCTGATTGGTGAATTTTTGCGGCGTTTTGAATTTGAAAATCAAAAATTTGATATTTGGCCCATCACTATTCACAGGGGGCTCTGTGGGATCAGATCGATGCACTTTGTCACCTTGTGCTGTGTATACCAGCAACCCTCTTAGCTCTCAAAGCTCCAAGTCCATTCAGTCCTCTGTACCAGAGTTACTAGCCAGAAAAAAACCTCTGTTTTCTAAACACCAACAAATTATGAAACTAAATGTTTGTGTAGAAAAACTGCAGATACAAGGTTGTGGACCCAGCTCTCTTGTGTAATGGTCTGTGCTTTTCCCCAGTGGAACATCCCCAGCAGACACTATTTTGCTTGCAAAGTTTTTCACATTCTGCACCAACACATGGTGGACAAAATATCCCCGACATTAGGCTTTTCCATTGATAGCACAGTCTACATAACTATTCACTGCTAGACAACCAGGCACAAACTGGGTCACTAACTGTACCTTATTTCTTACTGGCTGACCTAAAATCAGTCTGATAACACTACTTTGCAGGAGACTGTAAAGCACCTCCTACCTCTAACTAGTGTTGGGCGAACATCTAGATGTTCGGGTTCGGGCCGAACAGGCTGAACATGGCCGCGATGTTCGGGTGTTCGAGCCGAACTCCGAACATAATGGAAGTCAATGGGGACCCGAACTTTCGTGTTTTTTAAAGCCTCCTTACATGCTACATACCCCAATTTACAGGGTATGTGCACCTTGGGAGTGGGTACAAGAGGAAAAAAAATTTAGCAAAAAGAGATTATAGTTTTTGAGAAAATCGATTTTAAAGTTTCAAAGGGAAAACTGTCTTTTAAATGTGGGAAATGTCTGTTTTCTTTGCACAGGTAACATGCTTTTTGTCGGCATGCAGTCATAAATGTAATACAGATAAGAGGTTCCAGGAAAAGGGACCGGTAACGCTAACCCAGCAGCAGCACACGTGATGGAACAGGAGGAGGGCGGCGCAGGAGGAGAAGGCCACGCTTTGAGACACAACAACCCACGCCTTGCATGAGGACAAGAAGCGTGCGGATAGCAATTTGCTTTTTGTCGGCATGCAGTCATAAATGTAATACAGATGAGAGGTTCCAGGAAAAGGGACCGGTAACGCTAACCCATCACAGATGTTCATTGTTCATGTTACTTGGTTGGGGTCCGGGAGTGTTGCGTAGTCATTTCCAATCCAGGATTGATTCATTTTAATTTGAGTCAGACGGTCTGTATTTTCTGTGGAGAGGCGGATACGCCGATCTGTGACGATGCCTCCGGCAGCACTGAAACAGCGTTCTGACTAGAGTTGGGCCGAACGGTTCGCCGGCGAACGTGGTTCGCGCGAACTTAGGTGGTTCGCGTGCGGGTGCCGCACGCGAACGTTTTGCGGAAGTTCGGTTCGCCCCATAATGCACCTGAGGGTCAACTTTGACCCTCTACATCACAGTCAGCAGGCCCAGTGTAGCCAATTCGGCTACACTAGCCCCTGGAGCCCCACCCCCCCTTATATAAGGCAGGCAGCGGCGGCCATTACGGCCACTCGTGTGCCTGCATTAGAGAGAGTAGGGCGAGCTGCTGTCTGTCTCTACGGAAAGATTAGTTAGGCTTAGCTTTTCCTGGCTGCATACCTGTTCTGTTCAGTGAGCCCTCAGCCCACTGCATACCTGTACTGTGATCCTGCCACTGCATACCTGTTCAGTGATCCTGCCAGTGCATACCTGTTCAGTGATCCTGCCACTGCATACCTGTTCAGTGATCCTGCCACTGCATACCTGTTCAGTGATCCTGCCACTGCATACCTGTTCAGTGATCCTGCCAGTGCATACCTGTTCAGTGATCCTGCCACTGCATACCTGTTCAGTGATCCTGCCACTGCATACCTGTTCAGTGATCCTGCCACTGTATACCTGTTCAGTGATCCTGCCAGTGCATACCTGTTCAGTGATCCTGCCACTGCATACCTGTTCAGTGATCCTGCCACTGCATACCTGTTCAGTGATCCTGCCACTGTATACCTGTTCTGTGAACCCGCCACTGTATACCTGTTCTGTTCAGTGGACCCGCCACTGTATACCAGTTCTGTGAACCCGCCACTGTATACGTGTTCTGTTCAGTGGACCCGCCACTGTATACCTGTTCAGTGATCCTGCCACTGCATACCTGTTCAGTGATCCTGCCACTGTATACCTGTTCTGTGAACCCGCCACTGTATACCTGTTCTGTTCAGTGGACCCGCCACTGTATACCTGTTCTGTGAACCCGCCACTGTATACCTGTTCTGTTCAGTGGACCCGCCACTGTATACCTGTTTAGTGAACACGCCACTGCATACCTGTTGTGTTCAGTGAACCTGCCACTGCATACCTGTTCTGTCAACCCGCCACTGTATACCTGTTCTGTTCAGTGGACCCACCACTGTATACCTGTTCTGTGAACCCGCCACTGTATACCTGTTCTGTTCAGTGGACCCGCCACTGTATACCTGTTTAGTGAACACGCCACTGCATACCTGTTCTGTGAACCCGCCACTGTATACCTGTTCTGTTCAGTGGACCCGACACTGTATACCTGTTCAGTGAACCCGCCACTGCATACCTGTTCAGTGAACCCGCCACTGTATACCTGTTCTGTTCAGTGGACCCGCCACTGTATACCTGTTCTGTGAACCCGCCACTGTATACCTGTTCTGTTCAGTGGACCCGCCACTGTATACCTGTTCAGTGAACCCGCCACTGCATACCTGTTCTGTGAACCCGCCACTGTATACCTGTTCTGTTCAGTGGACCCGCCACTGTATACCTGTTCTGTGAACCCGCCACTGTATACCTGTTCTGTTCAGTGGACCCGCCACTGTATACCTGTTCAGTGAACCCGCCACTGCATACCTGTTCTGTGAACCCGCCACTGTATACCTGTTCTGTTCAGTGGACCCGCCACTGTATACCTGTTCAGTGAACCCGCCGTAGCCCTTCCGGATCCACCCTCCACCAACGCCTCGACCGGCAGGTAGCCGACTACCTGGCCTTAAGTGTGGATGTAGACACTGCTGTGAACAGCGATGAGGAACCCTTGAACTACTGGGTGCGCAGGCTTGACCTGTGGCCAGAGCTGTCCCAATTTGCCATCCAACTTCTCTCCTGCCCTGCCGCAAGCGTCCTCTCAGAAAGGACCTTCAGCGCAGCTGGAGGCATTGTCACAGAGAAGAGAAGTCGCCTAAGTCACAAAAGTGTTAAGTACCTCACCTTTATCAAAATGAATGAGGCATGGATCCCGGAGGGCTGCTGCCCGCCCCAAGACTAAGTCAGTCCCCGCACACACAGCATCTCTGCCTGCACGCCGTGTGACTGGCTGCCTGGCCTGCCCCAAGAAGACTAAGTCGCTCCCAGTCCCTCCACACAGCATGTCTGCCTGCAGGCCGCTTCACTACCTTCTCCGCCACCACCAACAGGGTCCGGGACTCCAGGCGGATTGCTGAATTTTTTAGGCCGCTGCTAGCAGCGGCCACTGTAATAATTTTTCGGGTGCGTGTACATGACTGCCTAATTTTTCTGGCTGCACTGCGGGCAGCTGCAACAACAAAAGAAAAGGCATGTACATGCGCCCATTCCCCTTCATGATCATTACCTTGCCGTGGTGAAGGGGCTTGCGTATCACAATGAAGCAATGACCGGCGCCTAGATGAGTGTCTCGGGGGGCACACAAAAGATAATATGGTCGTTGCTTCATTGTGGTCAGACCAAATTTGATCAGCTGGACAGTCACTGTTCTGTCATTCAGCTACATCAGCCAGGCCGACCATATGGGCTGTAAAGCCACCAAAACCTGCACTCTCGCCATGGTGCGCACCAGTCCAGCACGGCCGTCACTACACAAACAGCTGTTTGCGGTGCGTTACACGGTGAGTTTGGTGTGTCAGTGTGAAGCAGTACCTTAATTACACTACCTGATTGATGTATACACATGCAAGATGTTTTAAAGCACTTTAGGCCTGTCATTTAGCATTCAATGTGATTTCTGCCCTTAAAACGCTGCTTTGCGTCAAATCCAGATTTTTCCCGGGGACTTTTGGCATCTATCCCACTCCGCCATGCCCCCCTCCAGGTGTTAGACCCCTTGAAACATCTTTTCCATCACTTTTGTGGCCAGCATAATTATTTTTTTTTTCAAAGTTCGCATCCCCATTGAAGTCTATTGCGGTTTGCGAACTTTAACGCGAACCGAACGTTCCGCGAAAGTTCGCGAACCCGGCCCAACTCTAGTTCTGACATAACGCTGGCTGCCGGGCAAGCCAGCACCTCTATTGCGTACATTGCCAGTTCGTGCCAGGTGTCTAGCTTCGATACCCAATAGTTGAAGGGTGCAGATGGATTGTTCAACACAGCTACGCCATCTGACATGTAGTCCTTGACCATCTTCTCCAGGCGATCGGTGTTGGAGGTGGATCTGCACGCTTGCTGTTCTGTGGGCTGCTGCATGGGTGTCAGAAAATGTTCCCACTCCAAGGACACTGCCGATACCATTCCCTTTTGGGCACTAGCTGCGGCTTGTGTTGTTTGCTGCCCTCCTGGTCGTCCTGGGTTTGCGGAAGTCAGTCTGTCGGCGTACAACTGGCTAGAGGAGGGGGAGGATGTCAATCTCCTCTCTAAAGTCTCCACAAGGGCCTGCTGGTATTCTTCCATTTTGACCTGTCTGACTCTTTCTTCAAGCAGTTTTGGAACATTGTGTTTGTACCGTGGATCCAGAAGGGTATAAACCCAGTAATTGGTGTTGTCCAGAATGCGCACAATGCGTGGGTCGCGTTCAATGCAGTCTAGTATGAATTGAGCCATGTGTGCCAGAGTCCTGCCAGAATCCTCATCATCCTCTTGTGAGCGTTGTGATAGTTGTTGTGATGCATCATAGTCGTCACCTTCTTCCTGGTCTGCTTCTGCTGACCATTCGCACTGAATTGTGGAAGTCCAACGTGCACCGCTCTGGCCCTCGTCAGTGGTGGCATGAAATTCCTGCTCCAACTCCAGCTGTTCCTCCTCCTCTTCTTCATCATAGCTGCTGGGGCCAGCGTTTCCTGAGGCAGATGGCCTGATGTTGGTATCATCACGCTGATCGTTTTCTCCTTCAGATTCCCCCAGTTGCATCATGACAGCTGTTTCCTTGATTTTCAACATTGACTTCTTCAGTAAACACAGCAGTGGTATGGTAATGCTGACTGAAGAGTTGTCACTGCTCACAAGCAACGTGGATTGCTCAAAATTTTGGAGGACTTGGCAGAGGTCCAACATGTTGGCCCAATCGGATCCACAGAAGCTTGGCAGCTGTCCGGATGCGCCTCGGTACTGCGCCATCATGTACTGGACCACTGCACTCTTCTGCTCGCAAAAGCGGGCTAGCATGTGCAGCGTAGAATTCCAGCGCGTAGGGACATCACACAGCAAGCGATGGTGGGGGAGATTGAAGCGCTCCTGCATCTTGGCGAGTGCCCCCGAAGCAGTACTGGAATTTCTACAATGTTTGACCACTCGTCGCACCTTCAACAGAAGATCGGCCACGCCTGGGTATGTCCTCAGGAACCGCTGAACTACTAGGTTCATTACGTGCGCCAGGCAAGGGATGTGTGTCAGCTTAGCCAACCTTAAAGCGCGAATGAGATTACTCCCATTATCACACACAACCATGCCCGGTTTCAGGTCCAGCGGTGCCAGCCACAAATCCGTCTGTTCCTTTATTCCCCTCCAAATTTCCTCCCCTGTGTGCTGCTTATCCCCAAGGCAGATCAGCTTCAGCAACGCTTGCTGACGCTTGCCAACAGCTGTGCTGCACTGCTTCCACGATCCTACTGCTGCTGGGTTAGCGTTTCCGGATGAGATACAGCTTTGAGATGCGTTGGAGGAGAAGGAGTCAGAGAGGTAGGTGCTGCTGTTGTTAACCAGTGGGAGGGACGGCGGTGCAGCTGTTTGCGGCGTGGGCAACACCCGTGCCGTAGCAGGTGAGGAATCGCTGCCAGGCTCCACAAGGTTCACCCAGTGCATGGTAAGGGAGATGTATCGGCCCTGGCCGAACGCACTCGTCCAGGTGTCAGTGGTGAGGTGAACCTTGCAGGCAACGGCATTCTTTAAGCTTCGGGTTATTTTGCTGACCACGTGCACATGCAACTCAGGCACTTCAGAGCGCGCAAAGTGGTAGCGGCTGGGAACCACGTAACGTGGGATGGCCACTGACATCATGCCCTTGAAGCTGTTTGTCTCCACCACTCGATATGGCAGCATTTCGCAGGCCAGAAGCTTGGCTATGCTGGCTGTTAGTGCCACGGCCCGGGGGTCATTTGCTGGCAATTTCCTCTTGCGCTCAAGCATCTCCAAGACAGACAACTGAACCGTAGGGCTGCACACTGAACGGCTGTTGGTTGTTGTGTTTGATGAAGACTGGGAGACCTCAAGAGCACTATTCCGGAAAGTGACAGTGTCAGCGTCGTCTGATGTTTGTGAATGTTGTTGTGAACCACGCAATGGCTGGGCTACTGCTGCTGCTGAGGAGGGTCTTGGTGAGTCTGGTGACCCCAAGCGAGGCAGTGTTGCTGGTACCCTGTCCTGGCGCCCACAGAGTGGGATGTTTGGATACCATGTGGCGGGTCATGCTGGTGGTGGAGAGGTTGTTAATATTTTTCCCCCTGCTCAGGCGGGTCTTGCACACCTTGCAAATCACCATGGTACCATCCTCACTGCAGTCTTCAAAGAAAGGCCAGACTTTGGAGCACCTGCCTTGCTGGCGATTTCTATTTGCGCCTCTTTTGCGTCTCACTTGAACTTCCACGCTTGTGGTGCCTGAAATTTCGCGCCGCCTACCTTGTGGCACAAGGCGAACTCGTGCAGCAGTGGGTTCTTCAACAGACTCATCTGTGCTGCTACGACGGCGATGTTCTCCTTCACATACAAAATCTGGGTCTGTGTCCACATTGTCCATACCCTCCTCCTCTTCCATCTCCTCAAACTCGTCATATGTGATTGTGGGCCGCCGCCGTGGAGTAGAGCTCCCCAGAACGACCTCTGCGCAGCTCACTCCAACGTCGTCTTCCAGATCTTCTCGGCTGACCTCCTGCAATTGAAACCCCTCCTGCCCAACTTGCTCTGGGATTTGGGTTTCAAAGTCCTCGGACTCGCCTTGCATTTCAGTGCGCGGTGCATTTCCCACAGTAAATGGTTGTGAATCCGGGCACAACATTTCTGGCTGTTCCATTAACCTTTGAAAGGTGGAAGTTTGTTGGGCTGGGAATAGCTCCTGCTGTGTGCAGATTCCCTCCCACCACCACCACCACCAGAATCCACACAGGGATGTCAGGCTGTGTGCAGATTCCCTCCCACCACCACCACCAGAATCCACACAGGGATGTCAGGCTACCACCCACTTTTTACTTTTCTAGCACCAGGGCATGCACATCTCCCACTCTTGGTCAATGTGGGAATCTTATGGCTCTCAATCTACTGTGACTTTCTCAACCATCTAAATCACAGGGTCAAAGCCACTGCTAATGGCTGAAAAGAATGGAACAGAATTATCTAGATTTGTTTATTGTTGATGGTGGTGATGACCTTGATGATGTGGCATGTCTGGGAATAGGTGACACCATAAAGTTTTGGGTGAGCATGCTTGACATTAGCCCTCTATTGACACATAATTTCTCTGTTTCCTGGCATCCAGTATCCTGTCCCAGGTAACCTTCAGCACTGCTGGTGGTGTGGTCATGGACAATCGATTACATCTATTGGCTGATAATGTCAATCACCTCATGATCTTAAAAATTAACCAGAGATGCTCTTATAAAACCTATGAGCCACCCACCGCATTTGATGCTCCTTATATATGCTGCCACAAATACATCTGCACTCATTTTTTTGCCTAATTTTTCTTCCAGCTAGTGTCGGAACTTGTAGTGGAATTTATGATCTCACAAGGCAAACTACATATTACATATATTGTAACACAACATTCCATTTTTGGAAGTGTAGAAAAAAATGTGTTTTTATGTACACACACACAGCACAATGTACTCACACTACTGAGACAATTCAAAAGCACTGGGTCCTTTTCAATGTCTGATTCAAAAAACTAGCGTGTGATATTTTCTTGAACTGATTGGACGTTTCAGGAAATTTTGGCCAGAGGTGATTTTGTTCATCCCTATCCAACATAACCAAGCTTTTATTAAAAAAAAAAAAAAAGTATATAAATGCTGTAGCATTTACCTGTACCATGCTGCATTGGGTCTCCTTTTCCGAAAGCTCCCAATACATTTCATGTGGTTGGGGTTGGCAATATGGATTGAGTAGCTGCCAGGAGGAAGAGGAGACTCAATGCTACAAGGAACAATTAAATATTACAGCGCTCAGTGTACTACTCTGCAAGGAGAGGGTGGAATGACTGGCCACTACCTTGGAGGGGGGTGTAGAATGACTGGCAGTGCAGAGGCCCCAATGGAAATTTTGTGGGGGGCTGTTGTTACATCCCTAGTACAGTCACAAAAGGGTATCTGAGAAATGAGTCATCCTGACTAAATTAATACCAGCACCAACAGGACTAAAGAGCTCAACAAAAGTTATAAACTAAAAACTTTGCATCCTTTCTATGTTGCATTAGAAGCTACATAAAAAGACCCTCCACATTGCTGTACACAATTTGTCACTTTTTAAATTGCTCAATGTTCCTCTGATGAGGTGTGCTTCATGGCTTTTGCTGCATCTAACTTCTGTGTTTGAAGAATACATGTCTTAATTTTTGATAAAATTAATTTCAGTGGTATTCAGCCAAACTGTCCTTGCATTAAACCTAGATTAAAGTGAACCAGAAACAAAGCACCATATACATCAGTGGGAACATTAGAGAAAACGCCTATCCTGCTCTCTGTTTCATTCTTCACTGTTCAGCTTGCTTCTTATCAGCCCTGATAAAACCACGACTGAGCATTCAGTCTGGCTTTGCTATAATGACTCAGCTATAATGATTCCTGAGCAGAGCCACAAGGGGGCAGGCTTGAAAAGACACTAGAGAAAACAGACTCAGCTATAATGATCCCTGAGCAAAGCCAGACTGAATGCTCAGTCAGGGGTTTTATCAGGGCTGATAACAAGCAAGCTGTGCAGTGAAGAATGAATCAGAGAGCAGGGTAGTTGTTTTCTCTAATGTTCCCACTGATATACATTGTAAAATACATGAGGGTGCTTCCTCTCTGGTTCACTTTAAAGGAAAACTATTTTTTTTCTATTTGAAATCAAGAATAATGCATTTTTTTCACTATTTTTTCCTCATATTTCTGAGTAAAAAAAATTAACATTAGTAAATTAGTTAACCTATTTTGGTTTCTGGACGTAGAAACTACGTCCAGAAACCATGTGCGCTACCGCGCGCCCCCGCGGCCGATCGCGCGCGTGCACGCGCACTTCCGGCCGCGGATTCGGTAGTCAGGGAATCAATATATCGGGCTATGAAGCCCGATTACTGATTCTTCTCCCCCGCTGAAAAAGCGACAGCTTCTCTCGGAAGCTGCGCCTTTTCTGGCCGTTCCCTTCCTGATGCGCCACTCTAAGCGTGTGTTACGCTTAGAGTGACGTCATGTAAACAAACTCATGGCCGCCATCTTGTGGCCAAAAAGTAAAACTACACCTGAAAATGAAAATAAATTAAAATCAACACACATTTACATTATAAATCTATTGTTTACCCCCCACCCTCCCAAAACTACCCAAATAAAATGTTTACTATAAATAAAAAAAAACATTACAATAAAAAAAAAAAAACATGTAAATATTTACCTAAGGGTCTAAACTTTTTAAATATCAATGTAAAGATGAAATATTTCTATATTTTTTTTATTTTAAACTTGTTAATAGTGATAGATGCAAAATGGAAAGAATGCACCTTTATTTCCAAATAAAATATTGTCGCCATACATTGTGATAGGGACATAATTTTAACGGTGTAATAACCGGGACATATGGGCATATACAATACGTGAGTTTTAATTATGGAGGCATGTATTATTTTAAAACTATAATGGCTGAAAACTGAGAAATAATGAATTTTTCCATTTTTTTCTTATTCTTCCTGTTAAAATGCGTTTACAGTAAAGTGGCTCTTAGCAAAATGTACCCCCCAAAGAAAGCCTAATTGGTGGCGGAAAAAACAAGATATAGATCAGTTCATTGTGATAAGTAGTGATAAAGTTATAGGCTAATGAATGGGAGGTGAACATTTCTCTCGTGAAAACCACGGAACCTGAATAATACATTTTTAAAAAAAAGCCTACGTGACCTCTAAAAGCAATACATTAGGTTGGCTAGACACTGGCTACAAAACCAGCATACAATCATTTCTTAATACAGCACACCTTCAAAAGACTGCAAAATGGTCTAGCTGTGCAGAGACTTTGGTTTTAACTGCCTTGGTTTGAAGTAGATAAGTGAATATCCTTTATTTCTTCTTAGAAATAAACATTTCCACAATATTGTTACTGTTGCTAAAAATAAATAGTAAATTACAAAAGAAAGGTCTTGCTTTCATTTAGTACAAGTTTCAGTTTTAGCCAAACTCCGGCATAATTCGACTCTGTGCTATACCTTGTACAGATCAATAATAGGCCTGCAGCATAGCATGGTGTATTAAATACAACTTAACCTTTTAATTTATTTAGTATTGATTCTGTCACTTTAAAATGCTAAGTATCCTATCTTAATTGTATGACTGATAACCTTATTGTTTAAATACATAAAATGGTTTAACTATCTTTATTAACCACTTGCCGACCGCCTACTGCAGATTGGCGGTGGCAAAGTGGCAGCCCCAGGACCACGTAACGCAGAATGGCGTCGGGTCCTGGGGGAGGGAATTGCGGGCGATCGCGCGCGCATCGCCGGCATTAGGCTCCGCCCACATGTGACATCAACCCGCCGGCCAATCAGCAGCGCCGGCGGGTTGCAACTTTTTTAATTAACCAATAGAAAGCGTATAATACGCTTTGTTAGGTAAACAAAGCGTATTATACACGCTGCCTCCTCCCTGGTGGTCACAGCACTCGATCGACCACCAGAGAGGAAGGCAGCACTGTGAGTTAGCAGCACACACACACTGATTCTGCCCCCCCTGCACACTGATCGCCCACAGCACCCATCAGACCCCCCCCACCCCCTGACAGCACTGTTTTTACCCAATCACCCCCCTAATCACCTATCAATCACCCCCTGTCACTATCTGTCAACGCTATCTTTTAGATCAGGTCCTAAACTGCCCCCTGGGGGAGCCTGATCACCCCCCCACACACACACCCCCAGATCCTCCCCAGACCCCCCCCCCCAGATCCCCCCCGTGTACTGTATACAGCTATTCTCCCCTGTAATCACCTGTCAATCACCCGTCAATCACCCATCGATCACCCCCTGTCATCACCTGTCACTGCCACCCATCAGATTAGACCCTAACCTGCCCCTTGCGGGCATCTGATCACCCACCCACACGCTCAGATTGCCCACAGACCCACCCTCAGAACACCTCCCAAGTGCATTGTTTACATCTGTTCTCCCCTCTAAACACCTACTAATCACTCATCAATCACCCCCTGTCACTACCTGTCACTGCTACCCATCAGATCAGTCCCTAATGTGCCCCTTTTGGGCACCCAATCACCCGCTCACCCCCTTAGATTGCCCTGAGACCCCCTCTGATCAACTTGCCAGTGCATTGCTTGCATATATTCTACCCTGTAATTACCTTCTGATCACCTATCAATCACCCCGTCACCCCCTGTCACTGCTACCCATCAGATTAGACCTTAATCTTCCCCTTGCGGGCACCCAATCACCCACCCAAACCCTCAGATCGCCCACAGACCCCCCCCCCCCCTCCCGGCCAGTGCATTGCTTGCGTATATTCTCCCCTGTAATTACCTACTGATCACCTATCAATCACCCCGTCACCACCTGTCACTGCGGGCTCCTGATAACCCTCCCCCCTGCCCTTAGATCTCCCTCTGATCACTCCACCCTGCCCGAGATCACCCCCCTGCCATTGTGTACATCTAATCTCCTGTCTGTAACGCTTGATTGTGCTTTGATTGGCTCCAATTGTATCAATTGCCCTGTGACTGACTTAGATTGTCCCTCGATTGTTTTTTTGATTGTCCTGTGATTGGCTTCGATTGTCCTGTGATTGGCTTCGATTGTCCTGTGATTGGCTTCGATTGTCCTGTGATTGGCTTCGATTGTCCTGTGATTGGCTTCGATTGTCCTGTGATTGGCTTCGATTGTCCTGTGATTGGCTTCGATTGTCCTGTGATTGGCTTCGATTGTCCTGTGATTGGCTTCGATTGTCCTGTGATTGGCTTCGATTGTCCCGTGATTGGCTTCGATTGTCCCGTGATTGGTTTTCGATTGTCCCGTGATTGGTTTTTCGATTGTGCCGTGATTGGTTTTCGATTGTCTCGTGATTGGCTTTGATTGCGCTGATTGGCTGTGATTGCCCTCTAATCACTCTTATTGGCTCTAATTGTGTTGTAACTGCCTTGATTGCCCCCTGATCACCCCCCCCCCCCCCCCCCGGTCACTATCCTAGTGATCTAAAAACAGTGTTTTTAGTATCACTAGTGTTAACAGTTAGGCCAGTTAGCTAGGCCCCTGTGTTAGTGTCAGTTAGCGCTCAGCCCACCGCACCACAGTCACTAATTAGTCGCTGATTAGCTTCATCACTGTCGCTAATCAGCATTGGTACTATATAGTATCTGTAAGTGATCATTACTGATCGCACACAGACCTATATTGGGGTCACTAGGATCCACTAAAAACGTAGTGTTTGCCGATCAGGCCTGATCGTTCGCCTGCACTTGCGTTCAGCCCGCCCCACCGCAGTGACAGAATTTTTTTTCTGATCACTGCAAAAAACACTGTACAATAGCTGTGGCACTGTAGAGATCAGTTTTGATTTTTTTTTTCAAAACTCAGTGACCACAGCTTTCTGCTCCACAAGTACTCCCTTTTGCTAGGTAGGTGCTCTTTTTCCTGGGTAGTCTAAGAGGAATACCCCCTAAATTTAGAAGCCCACCATGGCAAGAAAGGGGTATTCCGATGAGGAGGTGTACAGGTACATGGCCCAGTTGGATGAGGACAATTGGGACATCTCATCCGACGAATCTTCTGGGTCAGAGTACGAACCTGTGGACAGCAGTGGCTCGCTGATGGATAGCGATAAAGAGGTTGAGGTCCCGGCTAGAGCCAGGCGTACCACACCCCATGTCACTGGACCACAGGTGGCGCAGGATCTGTCTCAAGGGCAGCAGAGTGGTGCTAGCGCTGGTCTGAGGTTTCATGGTGAGGCATACACCAGCAGCGCAGCACCTCCTGGACCTAGCACCAGTACTTCCATAGACCCTGGTGAAGTGGTGAGCACCAGAATGGAAGTTGAAACTGGTTCGGTGGCACGTGCATTAAGACCCGAGTCGCAGCCACCAAGAAAACAGGCCCGTACTACCCATAGTCTTCCAGAGGTGCTGGCAAATCCCAATTGGCAATCCCCTGGTTCCGCCGCACCCGTACTGCCCCCTTTCACCGCCCAGTCTGGAGTCCAGGTGGAGACAGATAATCTAGGAACGACCCTTGACTTTTTTCATCTGTTCTTCACCGAGGATCTCTACGACTTAATTGTGGCTGAGACCAACCGTTATGCCATCACAATACATCACCGACAACCCGGATAAGTACTATGCCCAGGCTTACCGGTGGAAACCACTCCAAGTTTCCGAACTTAAAACTTTTTTGGGCCTTCTCCTTAACATGGGTCTAGTCAAATTGAATGTATTGCGGTCTTATTGGTCTACGCGCCCAATATATCACCTGCCCATGTTCTCTGCTGTCATGTCCAGGACACGATTTGAGATGATCCTGCGCTTCCTGCACTTCAATGACAACACAACCTGTCATCAAAGTGACCACCCTGCTTATGACCGGCTCCACAAAATTTGGCCCCTCATAGACCACATGTCTTCAAAATTTGCAGATGCTTATACCCCTGAACAGCACATCTGTGTAGACGAGTCCCTCATACATTTTACCGGGCGCCTTGGCATCAAACAGTACATCCCAAGCAAGCGCGCCCGGTATGGGGTGAAACTGTATAAGCTCTGTGAAAGGGCCACAGGCTATACTTATGGTTTTAGGGTCTATGAGGGAAAAGACTCAAAATTGGAGCCGGTCGGATGCCCTGACTACCTGGGGAGCAGTGGCAAGATTGTGTGGGACTTGGTGTCACCTTTGTTCCAGGAGGGGTACCATCTTTATGTGAACAACTCCTACACAAGTGTGGCCCTCTATCAGCATTTAAAGATAGAAGGGATCCGCTGCTGTGGCACCATGCGGCCTAGTCGCCGGGGCTTCCCCCAACGGCTCGTTAGTACCCGGCTTGCACGGGGGGAGAAGGCTGCCTTGTGTACAGATGACCTGCTCGCGGTGAAATGGAAGGACAAGAGGGACATTTACCTTCTGTCCACCATTCACACAGACACGACAGTCCAAATTCAATGGGCAACTGAGGTCACTGAAAACCCCCCCCCGCCGTCCACGACTATAATGCTTACATGGGAGGGGTGGACTTCAATGACCAGATGTTAGGGCCCTATTTAGTTTCCCGCAAAACCAGACGCTGGTATAAAAAAGTGTCTGTTTATCTAATTCAATTGGGTATTTACAACAGCTTTGTTCTCTACAGTAAGGCTGGGAGAACTGGAGCGTTCCTTAAATTCCAGGAAGACATCGTTATGGAACTCCTGTATCCAGGAGGTGTCGTGGCCCGACCCCAAAATGCAGTTAGCCGGCTGCATGAAAGGCACTATGCCTTTCCCATTCCGAGTGCCCCAAATCAACGCACCCCACGAAAACGTTGTTGTGTCTGCAGCAGGGCTGGAACAAGGAGTGACACCTCTGTTTACTGTCCCATGTGCCCTGACCAGCCTGGCCTATGCCTAGGGGAGTGTTTCCAGAGGTATCATGAGCAGATACACTTTTAGAGAGTAGGGAACGCCAGACATAGCAGTAGGCACACAAGGGTCTCTGTGCTATTTCACACTGGCGTGATGCGTTAGGGAAAATTGCCTAGCGAAAGTCACACTTTGCGGTCCCCCCCTATGCCGGAAGTGCTTGACTTAACGCTAGTGCATGCCTACGTTACTGCGTGGCTTCTGCTGCAATTTGGGTCGGCCCGGAAGTCATGTTGGTCTACGGCGACGCAGTTACTTACTAGGCCGAATGTGATTACTGTCGAATGCTACTCTAACGGTATTCCATGAAGGTCTGTTTGGGGAGATGCGGTGCGCGCGACCCACCGGATACGCCAATATGCAGTGTGAACCCAGACATCAGGTTTCCAGAGACCCTAATACACAGTGCTGCCAGAAACCTCTCCTTTCACTTTGGACAAAGTGCATAATCTACTTCGCCACATCTCTGTGCGATTTTCACTTTGCACATTGTCCCATGGGGGATGAGAGATTTGTCCTCAGAAAGGTAAGAAAAAAAAAAAAAAACAGGTAAGCAAAAGAGTTAATGTTTGGTTCCCAATGTTAATGTTTAGGTTAAAAATGTTCATTAAAGTTTATAAAAGTTGATGTTAATGAAGTTATTTCTTTGCTGCTTGCTTGGTTTTTTTTGTGTGTGTTTTTCTCTCTTTTTTCCATCCTTTACCCTTCCAGGTGGACCGACCGACCGACCGACCGACCGGCCAGCTGCAGCACTGATGGTGTATCCTGACAGAAGCATTGTGTGTCTGTCAGATTACACACAAGTCGGTGCATGCAGCGCTGCAGGACGAGATTTCTCCTCCGCAGTAAAAAAGATACGTTTGCCGAGGCATATGAGCTGAGGGGCTGTGTTGGAGCCCCTATGCTTTGGCAAGCACTTTGTATCAAAAAAGAACTCTGGCAATGATTTGTTCATCCACATCGATCGGTGTGAATGGATAAATCGGCTTTGCCAGGGCATACGAGCTGAGTGGGTGGACATTTTTGGGTGGCAGCTCCTATGTCCTGGCAGACGCCTTCCCCTCTTTTTTTTCACATTTTTTGGCAGATATTTTTTCATCTACATTGATTGATTGATTGTTTGCTTGTCATTTTTCCTTTCAGCCCAGAGTGCATTACCCGTATGCCCAATATAAGGAGTATAGCAGAAACTCCTAATACTGGCCATACATGTAATGATTGCAGAGACCCTGAAATGCCAGGGCAGACCCCATGAATGATGCCATTTTGGAAAGAGGACACCCCAAAGTATTCCGTGAGGTGCATGGTGAGTTACATAGTTACATAGTTATTTTGGTTGAAAAAAGACATCCATCGAGTTCAACCAGTACAAAGTACAACTCCAGCCTGCTCCCTCACATATCCCTGTTGATCCAGAGGAAGGCGAAAAAACCCTTACAAGGCATGGTCCAATTAGCCCCAAAAGGGAAAAATTCCTTCCTGACTCCAGATGGCAATCAGATAAAATCCCTGGATCAACATCATTAGGCATAACCTAGTAATTGTAGCCATGGATGTCTTTCAACGCAAGGAAAGCATCTAAGCCCCCTTTAAATGCAGGTATAGAGTTTGCCATAACGCCTTCCTGTGGCAATGCATTCCACATCTTAATCACTCTTACTGTAAAGAACCCTTTCCTAAATAAATGGTTAAAACGTTTTTCCTCCATGCGCAGATCATGTCCTCTAGTCCTTTGAGAAGGCCTAGGGAGAAAAAGCTCATCCGCCAAGCTATTATATTGCCCTCTGATGTATTTATACATGTTAATTAGATCTCCTCTAAGGCGTCTTTTCTCTAGACTAAATAAACCCAGTTGATCTAACCTTTCTTGGTAAGCGAGACCTTCCATCCTACGTATCAATTTTGTTGCTCGTCTCTGCACCTGCTCTAAAACTGCAATATCTTTTTTGTAATGTGGTGCCCAGAACTGAATTCCATATTCCAGATGTGGCCTTACTAGAGAGTTAAACAGGGGCAATATTATGCTAGCATCTCGAGTTTTTTATTTCCCTTTTAATGCATCCCAAAATTTTGTTAGCTTTAGCTGCAGCGGCTTGGCATTGAGTACGATTATTTAACTTGTTGTCGATGAGTACTCCTAAGTCCTTCTCCAAGTTTGATGTCCCCAACTGTATCCCATTTATTTTGTATGGTGCTAGACCATTGGTACGACCAAAATGCATGACGTTACATTTGTCAACATTGAATTTCATCTGCCATGTATGTGCCCATATAGCCATCCTATCCAGATCCTGTTGCAATATGACACTATCTTCCTGTGAGTTGATGATTCTGCACAATTTTGTATTATCTGCAAAAATAGCAACATTGCTCACTACTGCATCTACTAGGTCATTATTAAATAAATTGAAGAGCACTGGACCCAGTACAGACCCCTGTGGGACCCCACTGCTAACAGTCTCCCATTTTGAGTACGATCCATTGACCACAACTCTTTGTTTTCTGTCCATTAGCCAGTTCCCTATCCATGCACACAAATTCTTCCCCAGTCCTTGCATCCTCAACTTTTGCACCAGACTTCTGTGGGGAACAGTGTCGAAGGCCTTTGCAAAGTCCAAGTATATCACATCTACAGCATTCCCAATATCCATATTAGCATTCACTACCTCATAAAAGCTGAGCATGTTAGTCAAACAGGACCTGTCTTTAGTAAACCCATGTTGATGCTGAGAAATAAGATTATTTTCTACTATGAAGTCATGTATAGTATCTGTTAGTAACCCCTCAAATAGTTTGCATACAACTGATGTTAAGCTTACAGGTCTATAATTTCCTGGATCTGATTTTTTGCCCTTCCTAAATAATGGGAAAACTTGGGCTGTACGCCAATCCACTGGAACTCTGCCAGTTGCAAGAGAGTCACAAAAGATAAGATAAAGGGGTTTATCTATAACTGAACTTAATTCCCTTGGGACCCGAGGATGCATGCCATCCGGGCCAGGTGCCTTGTCTATTTTTAATTTATTTCGTCTTGCCTTCACTTCTTCCTGCGTTAAGTATTTAATATTACAGTTAGAAGATTGAGAATATGAGAAGTTCATAGAACATTTTATTTTTTGTCACAAGTTAGCAGAAATTGTTGTATGTTTTTTTCACAAAATGTCATTTTCCGCTCACTTATGACAAAAAATAAAATATTCTATGAACTCACCATGCCCCTAATGGAATACCTTGGGGTGTCTTATTTCCAAAATGGAGTCATTTGTGGGGTTTGTTCACGGTCCTGGCATGTGGGGGGAGTGCTAAATTGTGAGCACCCCTGTAAAGCCTAAAGGTGCTCATTGGACTTTGGGCCCCTTTGCGCAACTAGGCTGCTAAAAAAGTGTCACACATGCGGTATTGCCATACTCAGGAGAAGTAGTATAATGTGTTTTGGGGTGTATTTTTACACATACCCATGCTGGGTGGGAGAAATAGCTCTGAAAGTGGACAATTGTGTGTAAAAAAATCAAAAAATTCTCATTTACAGAGATATTTCTCCCACCCAGCATGGGTATGTGTAAAACTACACTGCAAAACAAATTATACTACTTCTCCTGAGTACGGCGATACCACGTGTGGCACTTTTTTGCACCCTAACTACGCTAAGGGGCCCAAAGTCCAATGAGTACCTTTAAGATTTCACAGGTCATTTTGCGACATTTGGTTTCAAGACTACTCCTCACGGTTTAGGGCCCCTAAAATCCCAGGGCAGTATAGGAACCCCACAAGTGACCCCATTTTAGAAAGAAGACACCCCAAGGTATTCAGTTAGGAGTATGGTGAGTTCATAGAAGATTTTATTTTTTGTCACAAGTTAGCGGAAAATGACACTTTGTGAAAAAAAAAAACAATTAAAATCAATTTCCGCTAACTTGTGACAAAAAAAAATCTTCTATGAACTCGCCATACTCCCAACGGAATACCTTGGGGTGTCTTCTTTCTAAAATGGGGTCATTTGTGGGGTTCCTATACTGCCCTGGCATTTTAGGGGCCCTAAACCGTGAGGAGTAGTCTTGAAGCCAAATGTCGCAAAATGACCTGTGAAATCCTAAAGGTACTCATTGGACTTTGGGCCCCTTAGCGCAGTTAGGGTGCAAAAAAGTGCCACACATGTGGTATCGCCGTACTCAGGAGAAGTAGTATAATGTGTTTTGGGGTGTATTTTTACACATACCCATGCTGGGTGGGAGAAATATCTCTGTAAATAACAATTTTTTAATTTTTTTACACACAATTGTCCATTTACAGAGATATTTCTCCCACCTAGCATGGGTATGTGTAAAGATACACCGCAAAACAAATTATACTACTTCTCCTGAGTATGGCGATACCTCATGTGTGGCACTTTTTTGAACCCTAACTGCGCTAAGGGGCCCAAAGTCCAATGAGTACCTTTAAGATTTCACAGGTCATTTTGCGACATTTGGTTTCAAGACTACTCCTCACGGTTTAGGACCCCTAAAATCCCAGGGCAGTATAGGAACCCCACAAGTGACCCCATTTTAGAAAGAAGACACCCCAAGGTATTCAGTTAGGAGTATGGTGAGTTCATAGAAGATTTTATTTTTTGTCACAAGTTAGCGGAAAATGACACTTTGTGAAAAAAAAAAACAATTAAAATCAATTTCCGCTAACTTGTGACAAAAAAAATCTTCTATGAACTCGCCATACTCCCAACGGAATACCTTGGGGTGTCTTCTTTCTAAAATGGGGTCATTTGTGGGGTTCCTATACTGCCCTGGGATTTTAGGGGCCCTAAACCGTGAGGAGTAGTCTTGAAGCCAAATGTCGCAAAATGACCTGTGAAATCCTAAAGGTACTCATTGGACTTTGGGCCCCTTAGCGCAGTTAGGGTGCAAAAAAGTGCCACACATGTGGTATCGCCGTACTCAGGAGAAGTAGTATAATGTGTTTTGGGGTGTATTTTTACACATACCCATGCTGGGTGGGAGAAATATCTCTGTAAATAACAATTTTTTAATTTTTTTACACACAATTGTCCATTTACAGAGATATTTCTCCCACCTAGCATGGGTATGTGTAAAGATACACCGCAAAACAAATTATACTACTTCTCCTGAGTATGGCGATACCTCATGTGTGGCACTTTTTTGAACCCTAACTGCGCTAAGGGGCCCAAAGTCCAATGAGTACCTTTAAGATTTCACAGGTCATTTTGCGACATTTGGTTTCAAGACTACTCCTCACGGTTTAGGACCCCTAAAATCCCAGGGCAGTATAGGAACCCCACAAGTGACCCAATTTTAGAAAGAAGACACCCCAAGGTATTCAGTTAGGAGTATGGTGAGTTCATAGAAGATTTTATTTTTTGTCACAAGTTAGCGGAAAATGACACTTTGTGGAAAAAAAACATTTAAAATCAATTTCCGCTAACTTGTGACAAAAAAAAATCTTCTATGAACTCGCCATACTCCCAACAGAATACCTTGGGGTGTCTTCTTTCTAAAATGGGGTCATTTGTGGGGTTCCTATACTGCCCTGGCATTTTAGGGGCCCTAAACCGTAAGGAGTAGTCTTGAAACCAAATGTCGCAAAATGACCTGTGAAATCCTAAAGGTACTCATTGGACATTGGGCCCCTTAGGGAGAAATCTCTCTGTAAATGGACAATTGTGTGTAAAAAAAATTAAAAAAAATTGTCATTTACAGAGATATTTCTCCCACCCAGCATTGGTATGTGTAAAAATACACCCCAAAACACATTATACTACTTCTCCTGAGTACGGCGGTACCACATGTGTGGCACTTTTTTGCAGCCTAACTGCACTAAGGGGCCCTAAGTCCAATGAGCACCTATAGGCTTTACAGGGGTGCTTACAATTTAGCACCCCCCAAAGTGCCAGGACAGTAAACACACCCCACAAATGACCCCATTTGGGAAAGTAGACACTTCAAGGTATTCAGAGAGGAGCATAGTGAGTCCGTGGCAGATTTCATTTTGTCGCAAGTTAGGAGAAATGGAAACTTTTTTTTCCCTTTTTTTTGTCACAAAGTGTCATTTTCCGCTAACTTGTGACAAAAAATAAAATCTTCTATGAACTCACCATGCCTCTCAGTGAATACTTTGGGATGTCTTCTTTCCAAAATGGGGTCATTTGGGGGGTATTTATACTATCCTGGAATTTTAGCACCTCATGAAACATGACAGGTGCTCAGAAAAGTCAGAGATGCTTGAAAATGGGAAAATTCACTTTTTGCACCATAGTTTGTAAACGCTATAACTTTTACCCAAACCAATAAATATACACTGAATGTTTTTTTTTTTATGAAAGACATGTAGCAGAATAACTTCCGCGCTCAAATGTATAGGAAATTTTACTTTATTTGAAAAATGTCAGCACAGAAAGTTAAAAAAAGTCATTTTTTTTGACAAAATTCATGTCTTTTTTGATGAATATAATAAAAACTAAAACTCGCAGCAGCAATCAAATAGCACCAAAAGAAAGCTGTATTAGTGACAAGAAAAGGAGGTAAAATTCATTTAGGTGGTAGGTTGTATGACCGAGCAATAAACCGTTAAAGCTGCAGTGGTCTGAATGGAAAAAAAGGCTCTGGTCCTTAAGGGGTTTTATGACTGTAGTCCTTAAGTGGTTAACCGAGCATTAATTATATATTTTAAGTGAAATAGGTGTTTGCTGAATTAAATATATGGCAGGATATGTTAAGGTTGCAAGTTAAAAAAGATAAATAATCATATTTGTAAAAAATATACAGTATGTAGTAAAGTTGTTTAGTTATTCAAATACCTTTAGGGGTATTTCACATGACAGCACTCACACATTTTTGACACAGCTCAAATTAATTGATGGGTCTGAATCAGGAAAGGTGTGGTCCATCAGGTAGAACACATTCCTCTTTCTCATCTATCCTAAACACTGGCATGGATCTGGCCCTCCAAGCCTGGAGTTCGACACCTGTGATCCAAGCCCTCTTTAAAGGGAAGGTTCAGGGAGGGATGTAAAAAAATAAAAATGAATATCCACTTACCTGGGGCTTCCTCCAGCCCGTGGCAGGCAGGAGGTGCCCTCGCCGCCACTCCGCAGGCTCCCGGTGGTCTCCGGTGGCCGACCCGACCTGGCCAGCCTCGTCGGGCTCTTCTGTGCTCCAAGGCCTGGCACTTCTGCGTCCTACGCGGGCGCGATGACGTCATCGGACGTCCGCCGGGCTGCGCCTTAATCTATAAAACAAAGCAGAAGTAATGACCCTTTGAACTTTCCTGTAGTAAAACCTTATCTCAAGCTGTCTCTCACTGTCTCTTGGCTGTGCTTCAGAAAACAGGACTGTATTGGTCCCAGTGGGTCGAAGAGCTCAAAGAAGCTCTTTTGCATAGATAACAACTGAAGTTTCTTAACTTTTACTGTACTGGAAAATAATATGAGTCTCTTTTCTTTGCTAATAATGTTCTATTTCTTAGCTGTATTACACATACAATTAATTGGCCCATATGCAATTAACTTTTTCTCCTGAGTTTTCTTTGTAGAGATAATTTTACAACTTTTTTAAAATAAGTTTTCAGCAATTTTTGCAATTAAAAATGTACTAAAAAGTGGGTGAAAAAGTACAGTCAAAATTATTTGAAGTATTTTCTCGATTGGTTTAAAAGACATTTTATTGACCAGTTGTGAAAATATCACCAAGGACAGTGATCGCTAACCTTAGCATTCCAGCTGTGGTGTAACTACAAGGCCCATGAGGCATTTCAATACTCTGACAGCTCTAAACATAATTCGAGGAGGCAGAGGCATGATGGGATTTGTAGTTTTGTCACAGCTGGAGTGCCAAAGTTAGCCATCACTGACCTAGAAAATACTCAAAATAATTTCGATAGTATCATTTTACCTATGTTTTGGTACTTTTTCAATTGCAAAGTGCTGAAAACGTACTTTAAATAAAAGATGAAAAATTATCTCTTAGGAGAAAACTCAGTAGAAAAAGTTAATTGCATATGGGCTATGGCCTCGATTCGTCAAGACTTATCGAAATGGTTAACGACAGTTTGTTAAAATACCGAATTTGTTAAGTTGATTTCAGGATTCATCAAATTTATCTACAGCTGTTAGCGAGCATTCGGTAATCATTCGGTAATAATTCGTTAGTGATGCGTTAAAACAGAAGAAAGTGCAATTCATGAAAATGAAAGTGAGTGTGGTTTATCGTTAAATTTAGGATTAGTTATCTCCTTCACTGCTCTGTCGTTATTCCTGTCAGATCATTGCTGACAGAGAAGATGGAGCCATTTGAAGTGGTTATGTATCAGCTGAGAGTGATTCAAAGGTGCAGAATGGCAAGAATAAGGTCTAGAACCATATCAATTTGCAAGAGAAAGGATTTATTTGCTATACCAGGACATCTGCATTTCTCTTGAATCATCTTGTAAGAGAACACAGGCAGTGCCAGGGTTAACTAATTTGCTAGCTGCACTATATTTTTTTTAGAAAAGGCTCCGATCAAATAGTGGGATTGTCCCAAGCCACTTCCAGAATCCTGGTCCAGGTGTTAAGCCCTATTCAGAATGTTGCTACGTAGTGTTCAAAGGACTGCCTTTTACCCACAATTCCATGGGAATCTTATGGCCTTGTGTTAAATTACCGCTGTAAAATGGAAATATCGACACGTTACCGAATGGTTACCGAATTGTTATCGAATTCACACCGAATGAGGAAAAACCTTGATGAATACAACTAGAAATTGCTAAACTTTGAATTCGGTAATTTAACAAACTGGAAAAAGTTATCTCAAAGAGAATGATGAATCGAGGCCTATGTGTGTTACCAACCCTCCTCCCTGAAGGAGGGTTGGTAACACAAAGGGGGAGAAAAAGGTTCCCAGGGTATGATAAAACTATGTTGAAAGCAACTAAAATGAAAAAAGTTTGAGGTGGCTTACCTCAATGATGACACGTTCAAATCATTTGTAACGTACTTTTAAAGTGCATTTAAGTGCCTAAAATCATTAAACACTCAGCTGATATTCTTATCAACTGCATAACAGATAGAGAAATAAATAAATATATATAAACACAACAGCATGCAATATCATAAAATTAGTAATAGCAATCATCCGACATCCGTTAAAACATATATAAAGATGAGGACCACATAAAAATTAGAGGATAGGTGGATCCTTAACCACTTCCCGACCGCCGTATTGACAATTGGCGGCCGGGAAGTTGACCCCGCAAGGACCGCCGTATTGACAAATGGCGGCGGTCCTTGTAGGGGCATGGGCAGAGCGATCGCGTCATCCGTGACGCGATCCTCCGCCGCCGCCTGGCTCCGCTCACCCGCCGCAACATCCCGCCGGCCATACGGAAGCGCCGGCGGGATGTTAACCCGACGATCGCCGCATACAAAGTGTATAATACACTTTGTAATGTTTACAAAGTGTATTATACAGGCTGCCTCCTGCCCTAGTAGTCCCAGTGTCCGAGGGACCACCAGGGCAGGCTGCAGCCACCCTAGTCTGCACCAAGCACACTGATTTCCCCCCCCCCTGCCCCCTGATCGCCCACAGCACCCCTCAGACCCCCCCCTGCCCACCCCCCAGACCCATGTTTACACCCAATCACCCCCCTAATCACCCATCAATCACTCCCTGTCACTATCCCCCCCTGCCCCCTGCTCCCTCCTGATCACCCCCCACCCCTCAGATTCTCCCCAGCCCCCCCCCCATGTACTGTGAGCTTCTATCCCCCCTGATCCCCTGTCAATCACCTGTCAATCACCAATCAATCACCCCCTGTCACTGCCACCCATCAATCAGCCCCTAACCTGCCCCTTGCGGGCAATCTGATCACCCACCCACACCAATAGATCGCCCGCAGATCCGACATCAGATCACCACCCAAGCGCAGTGTTTACATCTATTCTCTCCTCTAAACACCCACTAATTACCCATCACCCATCAATCACCCCTTATCACCACCTGTCACTGTTACCCATCAGATCAGACCCTAATCTGCCCCTTGCGGGCACCCAATCACCCGCCTACACGCTCAGATTGCCCTCAGACCCCCTCTTATCAATTCGCCAGGGCATCATTTACATCTGTCCTTCCCTGTAATAACCCACTGATCACCTGTCAATCACCTGTCAATCACCCATCAATCACCCCCTGTCACTGCCACCCATCAATCACCCCCTGTCACTGCCACCCATCAATCAGCCCCTAACCTGCCCCTTGCGGGCAATCTGATCACCCACCCACACCAATAGATCGCCCGCAGATCCGACCTCAGATCACCACCCAAGCGCAGTGTTTACATCTATTGTCTCATCTAAACACCCACTAATTACCCATCAATCACCCCCTATCACCACCTGTCACTGTTACCCATCAGATCAGACCCTAATCTGCCCCTTGCAGGCACCCAATCACCCGCCTACATGCTCAGATTGCCCTCAGACCCCCCCTTATCAATTCGCCAGGGCATTATTTACATCTGTCCTTCCCTGTAATAACCCACTGATCACCCATCAATCACCCCCTGTCACTGCCACCCATCAATCACCCCCTGTCACTGCCACCCATCAATCAGCCCCTAACCTGCCCCTTGCGGGCAATCTGATCACCCACCCACACCAATAGATCGCCCGCAGATCCGACATCAGATCACCTCCCAAGTGCAGTGTTTACATCTGTTCTCTCCTCCAAACACCCACTAATTACCCATCAATCACCCCCTGTCACTGCTACCCATCAGATTAGACCCCTATCTGCCCCTAGGGCACTCAATCACCCGCCCATACCCTCAGAACGCCCTCAGACCCCAGCCCTGATCACCTCGCCAGTGCATTGCTTGCATCTATTCCCCCCTCTAATCACACCTTGAGACACCAATCAATCACCTCCTGTCAGCCCCTAGCACACCTACCCATCAGATCAGGCCCTAATTTGCCCCGTGTGGGCTCCTGATCACTCGGCCAAACCCTCAGATCCCCCTTAGACCCCCTTCCGATCACCTCCCCAGTGCATTGATTGCATCTATTTTCCCCTCTAACCACCCCCTGAGACACCCATCAATCACCTCCTGTCACCCCCTAGCACTCCTATCCATCAGATCAGGCCCAATACAACCTGTCATCTAAAAGGCCACCCTGCTTATGACCGGTTCCACAAAATTCATCCCCCTCATGGACCACCTGTCATTAAAATTTTCAGATGCTTATACCCCTGAACAGTCATTTTGAGACATTTGGTTTCCAGACTACTCACAGTTTTGGGCCCGTAAAATGCCAGGGCGGTATAGGAACCCCACAAGTGACCCCATTTTAGAAAAAAAGACACCCCAAGGTATTCTGTTAGGTGTATGACGAGTTCATAGAAGATTTTATTTTTTGTCAAAAGTTAGCGGAAATTGATTTTTATTGTTTTTTTTCCACAAAGTGTCATTTTTCACTAACTTGTGACAAAACATAAAATCTTCTATGAACTCACCATACTCCTAACGGAATACCTTGGGGTGTCTTCTTTCTAAAATGGGGTCACTTGTGGTGTTCCTATACTGACCTGGCATTTTAGGGGCCCTAAACCGTGAGGAGTAGTCTACAAAACAAATGCCTCAAAATGACCTGTGAATAGGACGTTGGGCCCCTTAGCGCACCTAGGCTGCAAAAAAGTGTCACACATGTGGTATCGCCGTACTCAGGAGAAGTAGTATAATGTGTTTTGGGGTGTATTTTTACACATACCCATGCTGGGTGGGAGAAATCTCTCTGTAAATGGACAATTGTGTGTAAAAAAAAAATCAAAAGATTGTTATTTACAGAGATATTTCTCCCACCCAGCATGGGTTTGTGTAAAAATACACCACAAAACACATTATACTACTTCTCCTCCTGAGTACGGCGGTGCCATATGTGTGGCACTTTTTTGCACCCTAACTGTGCTAAGGGGCCCAAAGTCCAATGAGTACCTTTAGGATTTCACAGGTCATTTTGCGGAATTTGATTTCCAGACTACTCCTCACGGTTTAGGGCCCCTAAAATGCCAGGGCAGTATAGGAACCCCACAAATGACCCCATTTTAGAAAGAAGACACCCCAAGGTATTCTGTTAGGACTATGGTGAGTTTATAGAAGATTTTATTTTTTGTCACAAGTTAGCAAAAAGTGACACTTTGTGAAAAAAAACAATACAAATCAATTTCCGCTAACTTGTGACAAAAAATAAAATCTTCTATGAACTCACCATACTCCTAGACGGAATACCTTGGGGTGTCTTCTTTCTAAAATGGGGTCATTTGTGGGGTTCCTATACTGCCCTGGCATTTTAGGGGCCCTAAACCGTGAGGAGTAGTCTGGAAATCAAATTCCGCAAAATGACCTGTGAAATCCTAAAGGTACTCATTGGACTTTGGGCCCCTTAGCACAGTTAGGGTGCAAAAAAGTGCCACACATGTGGTATCGCCGTACTCGGGAGAAGTAGTACAATGTGTTTTGGGGTGTATTTTTACACATACCCATGCTGGGTGGGAGAAATCTCTCTGTAAATGGACAATTGTGTGTAAAAAAAAAAAATCAAAAAATTGTCATTTACAGAGATATTTCTCCCACCCAGCATGGGTATGTGTTAAAATACACCTCAAAACACATTTTACTACTTCTCTTGAGTACGGCAATACCACATGTGTGGCATTTTTTTGCAGCCTAACTGCGCTAAGGGGTCCAAAGTCCAATGAGCACCTTTAGGCTTTACAGGGGTGCTTACAATTAGGCACCCCCAAAATGCCAGGACAGTAAACACACCCCATAAATGACCCCATTTTGGAAAGTAGACACTTCAAGGTATTCAGAGAGGGGCATGGTGAGTCCGTGGCAGATTTCATTTTTTTTTGTCGCAAGTTAGAAGAAATGGAAACTTTTTTCTTGTCACAAAGTGTCATTTTCCGCTTACTTGTGACAAAAAATAATATCTTCTATGAACTCACTATGCCTCTCAGTGAATACTTTGGGATGTCTTCTGTCCAAAATGGGGTCATTTGGGGGGTATTTATACTATCCTGGAATTCTAGCCCCTCATGAAACATGACAGGGGGTCAGAAAAGTCATACAGTAGATGCTTGAAAATGGGAAAATTCACTTTTTGCACCATAGTTTGTAAATGCTATAACTTTTACCCAAACCAATAAATATAGGCTGAATGGTTTCTTTTTCATCAAAAACATGTTTGTCCACATTTTTCGCGCTGCATGTATACAGAAATTTTACTTTATTTGAAAAATGTCAGCACAGAAAGTTAAAAAAAATCATTTTTTTGCCAAAATTCATGTCTTTTTTGATGAATATAATAAAAAGTAAAAATTACAGCAGCAATCAAATAGCACCAAAAGAAATCTTTATTAGTGACAAGAAAAGGAGCCAAAATTCATTTAGGTGGTAGGTTGTATGAGCGAGCAATAAACCGTGAAAGCTGCAGTGGTCTGAATGGAAAAAAAGTGCTTGGTCCTTAAGGGGGTTAAAGCCCACGGTCCTCAAGTGGTTAAAGTGGATCCAAACCAAACATTTTTTTAATTCAAAATATTTAGTTGCACCACTCTGACACTTACAAAGATAAATAAACACTCCTTCAAGCCTATGAGCATTTCAGTGCATGCTTTTCACCCTTCTCCTTAAATAACTAGGGTTATACAGGTGGCAGCCATTAGCAATGCCTCCATTGCCAGACACTACCTACCCAAGCATTTTGCCAGATTCTGTCCCGGCAATTTGAAAGGAAGGGAGGGGTTTCTCCAATAAATGTAAAATATGAAAAAAGGCTGCTATTTATTATTATAATTTAGAAAATACATTTTATTTCTGAAATCTTGTATTTTTAATTTGGGTCCACTTTAACCCTAAGTATATACAGTATGTGTAGATCAATGCATAAAATCTTTATCAGCGCTGCGTAATATGTTGGCGTTTTGTAAATACAATAAATAAATATATGCATATGATTGTGCATGAATAAATATAAACATGAAAATAGATTGACAATATAAACTGGTACTAGAGTAGACATGCTACAAGTAAAATGACAATTAGCAGCACTCCCGAATGCCTCAACGGCCTGTGCTGCTGTTAAAATTAGCATGTCAATAACAAATAAAATTATAATAAGACTTTTGTGCGAGAGGACATTGTGCATAAGCTTGGATGATTTATAGAGATGGAGCAGTGATATGCAGCATACTGTTACTTGTGAGCGAGGAGTAGTTTTGTAATTTGAGCATATTTGTGTCTGCAGTAAACCAAAGGTAAGTTACTGCTGGCAGGTTAAAAAGGAATATATGGTATGAAACCCTGAGCGCCTTTCTCCCCCTTTGATTCACAGGTGAGGTAATTAGTGTCTCAGCAAAGCTCATTAACTTGCATTTTGTTGGACAGCGAGGAGAGGGCCAGCGCATACCACAAAGGCTGCATCTGAAATGACAACCAGTTCATGTGTGCAGCACCTCTAATAGGCTTTCTGCACACTTCACATTCAATTCAGATGCAAATCATATGCAAAACTGCAACTACTAATCATGCAAACAGGAAACAGGAAATTAAAACAACATATGTAAAACCTTGGGAGCAGCTAAGCTTAGCTTAGCTGCTCCCAATGTTTTACATATGTTGTTTTAATTTAGGTTAGGTCACTTGCCCAGAGGTTTGCCTCACCGTGGCACAAGTGTCTAGTACATTATACTTTGCATGCAAACCATATTGGAAGCTAAAGTTCCTCCTAGTGTAATAAATGTTAGCACTTGTTTTGGATGCAGGGCATGCATTTTTAAGTCTAATAGAGGAGATGTATGCCTATGCGATTAACCATTCAATTGCAGCATGTGTTTAGGGATGCACAGCCTCCCCCCCACTTTTTCTTAACTCTGCAAGTATATAACTATCAGGTTAGCTGCTCCCAGCCCACCCTCCTGAGTTTCCTGTTTGCATGATAAGTAGTAGCAGTTTTGCATATGATTTGCATCTGAGTTGAATGCGAAGTGTGCAGAAAGCCTATTAGAGGTGCTGCACACATGAGCTGGTTGTCATTTCAGATGCAGCCTTTGTGGTATGCGCTGGCCCTCTCCTCGCTGTCCAACAAAATGTAAGTTAGGCCCCGTTCACATCACAAACGCAGATGGCCATGCGTGCGGAACGCAACGCATTACGAACGCACGCCATCCGCGTTTGTGTGTGTTGCGTGGCTGATCCCATCACTGAAAAGTGAATGGGACAGCCACGCGTTTTTACAAAAAATGCGTGCAGCATGCGTTCCCGGACCGCACAGGTCCAGAACGCATGCAGTGTGAACATCAGACAGTGCACTCTATGCACTGTCTGATGTCGTGCGTGTCTGCCTTTATGATTATTATTATTATTTGTTGTATTTATAAAGCACCAACATATTACGCAGCGCTGGACAATAAATATATACAATGATACAAGGATGACATACATAGGGTTATACACATAGAACAAAGTTATACATGCAAATTGTACAAAATACATGATCATGCAATATGGGCTGGTTAGGTAGGCCCAGTAATACAAGTACAGGCTGTCATAGGACAGGAGCACATGATCCTGTAGATTACACTAGGGAGTGGAGGACCCTGCCAGAGGCTTACAATCTAAAGGGAGGGGTGGAAACACTAGGTGGGGCTGTTAAATATTCCTTAGAGAGTTACTGTGTGGTAGGAGGTGGGTAGGCCATCATAAAGAGGTGGGTTTTGAGGGCTTGCTTGAATGTGTTGAAAGAGGGAGCAAGTCTGATGGGTGGTGGAAGGGCTTTCCAGAGGGTGGGGGCAGCTCTTGAGAAATCCTGCAGGCGGGCATGGGAGAGTGAAATGCGTGGGGTGGTGAGGCGAAGGTCGTTGGAGGAACGGAGGGGGCGACCTGGTGTATACTCGTGAACAAGCTCCGAGATGTAGGTAGGGCAGGTTTTGTGCACAGATTTATACGCCAGGCATAGAATCTTGAAACTTATCCTGAAACGGATAGGCAGCCAGTGCAGGGATTCACAAAGGGGAGATGTGGATGCAGAGCGGTACGAAGAATGGATGAGTCTTGCAGCCGCGTTCATCACTGATTGAAGGGGGGCAGTGCGTTTCAGGGGGAGGCCAGAAAGGAGGGAGTAACAGTAATCAAGGCGGGAGATGATGAGGGCATGGATGAGCAGTTTGGTCGTGTCCGGGGTTAAGAAGGGGCGGATCTTGGAGATATTACGGAGGTGGAAATTACAGGCTCTGGTGATGTTTTGGATGTGTGGGATGAAGGAGAGGTCGGAGTCCAAGGTGACACCCAGACAGCGGGCCTGGGAGGTAGGGAGAATGGTTGTGTTGTCGATTGTGAGGTGGAAATCTGGGAGGGGTGCAGCAGCATGGGGTGGAAAGATCCGGAGCTCAGTTTTGTCTAGATTAAGCTTTAGGAACCTAGATGACATCCAGGAGGAAATTGCTGAGAGACACGAGGAGACCTTGTTTATGGTGGTGGATGAGAGATCGGGGGTATGGAGGTAAATCTGAGTGTCATCTGCATAAAGGTGGTAATTGAAGCCCAGGGAGGAGATAAGCTTGCCAATTGAGGAAGTGTATATGGAGAAAAGAAGGGGGCCTAAAACAGAGCCCTGGGAGACCCCAACTGAGAGGGGGGCAGGGGTTGAGGAGGAGCCATTGAAGGAAGTGGTGAAGGAGGGATTGGATAGGTAGGAGGAGATCCAGGCCAAGGCAAGACCAAGACGCGGCTGGAAACGCGTGCAGTGTGCACGGGGCCTTACACATTTTTTTGCTTAGCTGCTCCCAAGGTTTTACATATGTTGTTTTAATTTAGGTTCGGTCACTTGCCCAGAGGTTTGCCTCGACGTGGCGCAAGTGTCTAGTACATTATACTTTGCATGCAAACCATATTGGAAGCTAAAGTTCCTCCTAGTGTAATAAATGTTAGCACTTGTTTTGGATGCAGGGCATGCATTTTTTAGTCTAATAGTGTATGCCTATGCGATTAACCATTCAACTGCAGCATGTGTTTAGGGATGCGCAGCCTTCCCCCCACTTTTTCTTAAGTCTGAAAGCTCATTAACTACCTGCGTAGATTTCCACAAAACATGCACTGTTGGTGGGCCTTTAGGACAGGGTTGGGAAAATACACTATTTCTCCAATTCCATCCCTTATATTTTTAAATTAAGTAATGTTACTAAATAAAACCCACCCATTTTATTTGCCCAAATGCCCATTAGTCCTGGCTATCACACTATTTAAATTATGTTCCTAGTACAATGTATGGCATCAACAAATTATGTGGAAATAAAGGTGTATTTTTAAAAAAAATGTTTTATTGTTTTTTGCATCCCATCAATTGTAAGCCCTTATATACTAAAATAACAGTAAAACACCCTCATGACATTAATATTAAAAAAAAGTGAGTCCCTAAGGCAACTATTTATTCATTTATTTTTTTACTTTTTTTTTTCAATCTGTTTGCTTTGTATCTGGGGTGGGGGGCTTTAGAAGAGATTCAAGATATTATTTTTTGTAATAAAAAAAAATCTGCGGTAGTGTCATTTAACTTTTCGCCACTAGATGGCGATAGAAACACTCCCTGGTTTCCCAGGAAGTGTTTTTTTTTCCGTGCAAGAGAAAGTGTGCTCTTTACATATCTCTCCAGCAGCTGCTTAAGAGATACGTAAATAGTGCACTTCACTTGCATCAGACTGGCCGCGACTGGAGAAAGTTACGGTACCCAATACCAGAGGTGCAGGCAGCAGAGGAAGGCAGCGTGGGTGCGATCCGTGCCCATGGGCTGGAGGAAGCCCCAGGTATGTATAAAAAGGTAAGTATCTGTTGTCTCTGGTATACTTTAAATAAAAAAAACATGCATTTTTATTCAAAAATACTGAATGTAATGCATTTCAAATTACAATAACAATAATAATTTACAATAACATTTGAAAAGCTCTTTTCTCCCATAGGAGTGCATAGTTTTGTCTCAAATCAATACATGGTTGCAGGCTGGACTGTGTTACAGAGGAAACAGGTGTTCGTGAATGCCAGACTAAACAGTTGGATTTCCTGTTTGGACTTGCCCCCCTGTGCCGTGCTAGTTAACTCCCCGATTCTGGCGACAAGGAGCTCGTCGGCAGAGTAATGGGGGAGGGCTGTGCCTTGCCGGAGAAGAACTCATCTGCCTGTTTCCTGACTCTCACCTTCTGCCTCCTTGCCAATCACAGCTCTGTGGAGGAGAGCACAGAGCTGCATTTGCAGCGTAGTGACCCCAAAGGTCAAGGAAACAAAAGTAGATGTAAACAGCAGATAGGAGCGGTGGGGAGAGGCAGAGATGGACGCTACAATGCTTCAAGGTATGGAGATGTCCTGATTACATGTGGCAGGGAGTTCCAGAGTGTAGGGGCAGCATGACAGAAGTCTGTCTCCAAAAAATATAATGCTGTGGTTGCAAGTGAAATGCCTTAGTGTGTGTGAATGGTATGATTGAAGTACTGTATATGTGCAAAATGTATACAAATGTAAAATGTGAAAGGGCATTAATAAACTACCAGTAAAAGTAGCTGGTAGCTACCGCCTCATGCAGGTTGACTACCAACCTGCCTAGGTAAGAAGGAATTAACCAGTACAGCACTGCTGTATTGTGTATCTACACTCCTGTAGACTTCACTAAAGCACCAGGGGTGTAGATACACATATTGGGCTGTTTGCAGTGGCACATGTGTGCACACATGGATATGTGCACCCACGACCTACACGCGGCAAGGTACTGATCGGTGAATGGGAACATATGTTCACAAAGCCAATCAAAGTGCCCATATTAAGTGAGCACAGGCATCAATCAGATGCCTGTAGTCATTTACAAAGTTAAATGAAAAATACAGGTTTACACTACTTCCTTTGTACTGCTCAGTACACAGGATAGTGTGGGGCCATCTAGTGACCAAAAAGTAAAATTAGACCTCTATATATATGAAAATAAATACAAAAAAAACCCATTAATTGCAACCTCTTATTTCCCCTTCCCCTATAATAGCCAACATAAACCACTTGCTAAAAAAAAGTGACAGCATTTAAAGAAAAAATCCTTAAAGAGAGTCTGAAGCGAGAATAGATCTTGCTTCAGACCTCATAGCTAGCAGGGGCATGCGTGCCCCTGCTAAAACGCCGCTATAGCGCGGCTTAACGGGGGTCCCTGTCCCCCCAAACCCCCTCCGTGCAGCGGGGGAGCGCTTCCTGGTTGGGGCAGGGCTAACCGCCGCAGCCCTGCCCCATGCGCGTCTGTCAGACACGTATCTCCGCCTCTCCCCCACCCCTCTCAGTCTTCCTTCACTGAGAGGGGCGGGGGAGAGGCGGCGATGCGCGTCTGATAGACGCGCTGGGAGGCAGGGCTGCAGCCGTTAGCCCTGCCTCCAGGAAGGATATCTCCAGCGACCATTTTCCGACCAACATTTGCGGGGGGTGGGTTGGGGGTGAAGGGACCCCCGTTAAGCCGCGAGATAGCGGCGTTTTAGCAGGGGCACACGTGCCCCTGCTATATATAAGACCTGAAGCGAGATTTAGTCTCGCTTCAGTGTCTCTTTAAACAGTTACCTTAGGGCTTTTTTTTATATGTATGTCATAGGGTATATCACTATTATTTTTGCAAATTAGGGCTTGTAATTATTGATATAGTATAAAGAAACATAAAATGAAGAATGCACCTTTATTTCCAAACAAAATATTGTCACGATACATTGTACTAGGTACATCATTTAAATGTTGTAATAACTGGGACAAATAAAAAATGTGGGTTTTATCTATCGTAGCATATCTTGTTTTAGAACTATAATTGAAAACTGAGAAATAATGACAAGTAGATGTACAGAGGCGCCAAAAGGATAAAATATGCTAAAATGTTTAAAATATTCGGGTGGCGGCGGTGGACCGGCCACTCAGAAATAGACTCGATGCTGTCGCTTAAGATAAAGACAATTTATTCACATACTCCATGAACAGAACCGCAACGCGTTTCACGGGTATATTCCCGCTTCCTCAGGCAATAAACAGATAGGAGTACACTGTAAAGACAGAGACAGATAGCGTGTCCTTAGACCAATGTATACGTGTGCTGATGATTTTTGGTGCATAGTTATGTTAACGTGAATAATGGGTAAACAATGCTGTGGTTAGAGGTATACTTGGAGAGGGGGTGTGGGGCTGTGCGGAGATTGTTATAAGAGTTAAAAATCGTAGTGAAAAAACGGGGGGGGGGGGGCACAGAAGGGGAAAAAAAAGGGGGGGGGAACTATTAGGGGAGGGGGGGGGGGTTAGGGAAAAATTAAGGGTGGCAAAACACAATGCAATCAGATGTAGTAAAATGCAGAAAACCAGACTCACCAGTACAGTCTCAAGGTCACGAATAGCGCCTCTGTACTGGTGAGTCTGGAGATCAAGGTTTATATACCTAAGAGTATATGGGTGGACCAATTGCATGGTTAACAAGGGGTGGGGGCTGTGTGATAGGCAGGTAATGTGTTTCTATGGGTGGGGAGGAGACAAGCTTGGGGGCGTGTTTGTGGGCCAATAGGAGCAGGGGACAAGTTATGTAACCTATGTTGGGCCAATAGGAGCAGGGGACAGGTTATGTAACCTAAGTTGGGCCAATAGCAAGAGGGGATGTGGTTGTGTAACTTCGGGGAGCAGAAAATAAACAAATGTGTACAAAGTGTATCTATTCAGAGGCTGAATAGAGTACTGGTTAAGGGCACAGCCTCTGGCACAGGAGACCAGGGTTTGAATCCCAGCCAGGGTCAGCACCTATTTTGTAAGGAGTTTAAGGCAAGACTGCCTAACAAATGTGTACAAAGTGTATCTATTCAGAGGCTGAATAGAGTACTAGTTAAGGGCACAGCCTCTGGCACAGGAGACCAGGGTTCGAATCCCGGCTAGGGTCAGCACCTATTTTGTAAGGAGTTTAAGGCAAGACTGCCTAATATTGCTGGGTGGCCTCCTGAGCACGTCCCAGTGGCTGCAGCTCCTGGGGCATCTTAAATCCAACAGGAGAAAAGCGTTGTACAAATGTTTGGATTATTAGATGTACAAGATGCATGTTGCTGCCCCCAAGTGGTTATTTTTTAGACTGTTTGGGGGAAAAAAGGTATAGATAACAAATAACATTCATTCTAACAGACATAAAGTGCATATTGGTGCATCTTTGCGCCCTAAAAGACTGTGCATAAAGGACATAATTAATCATTGACATACAAAGATATAATAAAAGTCTACATATAAAAAAATAAATATAAATAAATACATCCATCAGAACAAGGCATAAAGGAAATTAAAATTCAACCGGTTCCTGATTAACTGCATAGAGTAATAAAAATAATGATGATAATAACAACAATAATAATAACAACAATAATAATAATAATAACAACAATAATAATAATAATAATAATAATAATAGCAGAAACAACAAGAATAAGTAACAGATAAAAAGAGAGGACGGGATTAAAAAGAGAAACTGATCGCTGTTAATGGGATGAACTAGTAAATTTTCTCCAGTACTTCATTGAGACCATCTGGAGTTAAAGTTTTGAGAATTTGGATCCAATACATTTCTCGTTTCTTGAGGGAGTCAAAAGAATCTGAACAATTGTGCGGAATTGATTCTATGAATGTGATGCGGAATAATTCAGGATTACTGTCGTGGTAAGTGGAGAAATGGCGTGAAACACTGTGTAGGGGAAATTTGTTTAATATATTTCTTTTATGCTGTCCTACTCTACTTCTAGCTAGTTGGGTGGTTCTGCCCACATACTGCAGCTGGCACGGGCACGAGATTATATAGATAATATATTTTGATTCGCAGTTGATGACGTCCTTTATTTGATATTTAATGTTAGTGACCAGGGAGGAAAATGATGAGGTATTGAGAACAAATTGACAAGCTAGGCACCTTTTGTGGTTGCATGGTGCACTTCCTGGTATCTGGGTGGTGGGTGGACGCATGGTATTGGTCTGACTCTGGCGTAGAGTCAGACCAATACCATGCGTCCACCCACCACCCAGATACCAGGAAGTGCACCATGCAACCACAAAAGGTGCCTAGCTTGTCAATTTGTTCTCAATACCTCATCATTTTCCTCCCTGGTCACTAACATTAAATATCAAATAAAGGACGTCATCAACTGCGAATCAAAATATATTATCTATATAATCTCGTGCCCGTGCCAGCTGCAGTATGTGGGCAGAACCACCCAACTAGCTAGAAGTAGAGTAGGACAGCATAAAAGAAATATATTAAACAAATTTCCCCTACACAGTGTTTCACGCCATTTCTCCACTTACCACGACAGTAATCCTGAATTATTCCGCATCACATTCATCGAATCAATTCCGCACAATCGTTCAGATTCTTTTGACTCCCTCAAGAAACGAGAAATGTATTGGATCCAAATTCTCAAAACTTTAACTCCAGATGGTCTCAATGAAGTACTGGAGAAAATTTACTAGTTCATCCCATTAACAGCGATCAGTTTCTCTTTTTAATCCCGTCCTCTCTTTTTATCTGTTACTTATTCTTGTTGTTACTGCTATTATTATTATTATTATTATTGTTATTATTATTATTATTGTTGTTATTATTATTGTTGTTATTTTCATCATTATTTTTATTACTCTATGCAGTTAATCAGGAACCGGTTGAATTTTAATTTCCTTTATGCCTTGTTCTGATGGATGTATTTATTTATATTTATTTTTTTATATGTAGACTTTTATTATATCTTTGTATGTCAATGATTAATTATGTCCGTTATGCACAGTCTTTTAGGGCGCAAAGATGCACCAATATGCACTTTATGTCTGTTAGAATGAATGTTATTTGTTATCTATACCTTTTTTCCCCCAAACAGTCTAAAAAATAACCACTTGGGGGCAGCAACATGCATCTTGTACATCTAATAATCCAAACATTTGTACAACGCTTTTCTCCTGTTGGATTTAAGATGCCCCAGGAGCTGCAGCCACTGGGACGTGCTCAGGAGGCCACCCAGCAATATTAGGCAGTCTTGCCTTAAACTCCTTACAAAATAGGTGCTGACCCTAGCCGGGATTCGAACCCTGGTCTCCTGTGCCAGAGGCTGTGCCCTTAACTAGTACTCTATTCAGCCTCTGAATAGATACACTTTGTACACATTTGTTAGGCAGTCTTGCCTTAAACTCCTTACAAAATAGGTGCTGACCCTGGCCGGGATTCAAACCCTGGTCTCCTGTGCCAGAGGCTGTGCCCTTAACCAGTACTCTATTCAGCCTCTGAATAGATACACTTTGTACACATTTGTTTATTTTCTGTTCCCTGAAGTTACACAACCACATCCCCTCTTGCTATTGGCCCAACTTAGGTTACATAACCTGTCCCCTGCTCCTATTGGCCCAACATAGGTTACATAACTTGTCCCCTGCTCCTATTGGCCCACAAACACGCCCCCAAGCTTGTCTCCTCCCCACCCATAGAAACACATTACCTGCCTATCACACAGCCCCCACCCCTTGTTAACCATGCAATTGGTCCACCCATATACTCTTAGGTATATAAACCTTGATCTCCAGACTCACCGGTACAGAGGCGCTATTTGTGACCTTGAGACTGTACTGGTGAGTCCGGTTTTCTGCATTTCACTACATCTGATTGCATTGTGTTTTGCCACCCTTAATTTTTCCCTAACCCCCCCCCCTAATAGTTCCCCCCCCTTTCCCCCCCACCCCTTCTGTGCACCCCCCCCCCCCCGTTTTTTCACTACGATTTTTAACTCTTATAACAATCTCCGCACAGCCCCACACCACCTCTCCAAGTATACCTCTAACCACAGCACTGTTTACCCATTATTCACGTTAACATAACTATGCACCAAAAATCATCAGCACACGTATACATTGGTCTAAGGACACGCTATCTGTCTCTGTCTTTACAGTGTACTCCTATCTGTTTATTGCCTGAGGAAGCGGGAATATACCCGTGAAACGCGTTGAGGTTCTGTTCATGGAGTATGTGAATTAATTGTCTTTATCTTAAGCGACAGCATCGAGTCTATTTCTGAGTGGCCGGTCCACCGCCGCCACCTGAATATTTTAAACATTTTAGCATATTTTATACTTTTGGCGCCTCTGTACATCTACTTGTCAAGATATCCACCCTTGGTGGTTGGAAGGGTGACAAACCCTCCTTTCCTTCTTCAGAGAGCGACATCTTAATCCTGAGTGGGGACAGGTCTAATCTCCCCACCTGCCTATATAGTGGTTGCCTAAACGGTAACCCATGTTTGTAAGTATAATACTCCACACTAATTCTCCCTGATCCAATACATACTACACTATATTGGGCTCTCGGTTTCTCTGTTTTATCTTCCTCATGAGAAATAATGATATATTTAAATTTTTTCTTCATATTCTCTTTAAAATGCATATAAAATAAAATATTTTTAGCAAAAAGTACCACCTAAACAAAGCCTAATTTGTGGGAGAAAAAAATATGTAGATCAATTTGGTGTGATAAGTAGCGATATAGTTATTGTAAAATTATAGGTAAATGAATGGAATGAGCATGATGTGTGAAAATTGCTGTGGTTTTTAAGTGGAAATAACCTGTGGTGGGGAAATGGTTAGTTAAAGTTTTGGATGGAGGGGTGCTAGCATGAAATAGCATGGCCACCCTTTAAACTTTCTTTAACCCCTTTTCACCCATGCGGGCTGGTTTACCTGCATGAACCTATCTGGAGCTCTGACGTACTAGCCATACCATCCCACGTGTTACATGATATGGGGCATCTGAGGGGGCAAGAAAACCTTCCCCTCTCCTACAGAGCCCTTGTGCATATCTTGGGAAAAAAAGTATTTTACCACCTCTGGAACTGAGGGGGGCTTATGTTAAAATGTAGGCGCTGCCTTCAATAAAGGGGACTCCCAGATATCCAGGCTCTTCCAACTAAATATAAATAGAGAGTGAATTTTAACCCTATACCTATTTAGTAAAAAAAAAAAAATTACACAAACTTTATTAATAGGGCAAAAAAATCTTTCTGCTGTATTCTTTTTTCTCTGTCACTTCTTTCTTCTTTTACTTCTTGCTTCTTTCTTTTTCTTTAACTCTTGAAAGAAGAACCTCCGCCGACGCTCCCCACCAGACTACTGCTGATTGTCATTACCCGCCTCTCCATTGGTCTCTTCTCCTGCTGCAACGCTCCTCCTGGCAGCTCAGCTACTTCTCCCCATAGGACTGAACATCCCCCAGACAGTGGATCCTCCGGCACTCAGTCAGGATTTTCATTGCTGCGTTTACCCACTTTGCATTTCTGAGTGTTTTTTTCTGACAGTTTTGGCATTTTAGCTGTGTCAATAACTTTTTTATTACATATGCCATCAAAGTGATACATATATTTTTTTAGAACAATTTAGTCTTTCTTTTTTCATTTTTTGCGCATTTTATAGAGGAAAATTACACATTTTTTCATGTTTCACCCTTCCTGATTTTCACATAACAATAACCAATGCCACAATTTCAAAACACCTAAAAATACTTTTTTGCTTGTACTGATTAAAATGATACCATATATGCTATATTTCATCACTAGTAAGGCATGCAGCATACCATTATCACCAGCCTGTGTGTCTGTAGTCATTGCATGCGATCAATAGGGGGCACAATTTGGGGATCCCAGTGTTATACAGATGCATTTTAGGCAACAACATAGCAATGCATCTGTACAGTGTTGGGTCCCTGTGCTATGGCCCTAGTGACTGCACCTGATCACTATGGATGGCATCCATTACAGTTATCCACGAATCATAAGGCCAATTATAGTGAAAGGCTTAATTAGTTAGGTAGGGGTTTTACAATTCACTATAGAAAAACATGCATGTTGGATTTTTGTGGCTTTGTAATCTTAATATGCTGACACATTATTGCATTCCAGATCTGGAGGTGTGGCTATCTCACAGGGATAACAATGGATAATTTGCATATATTCAGCAGTGATGCACTGAGAGACATCTTGGAGCTCACTCCAACCTGAATTATCACAAACTCTTTCTGTTTTAAGAAAACAATCTTTTGTTTTCCATAACATTTTAGGAAGAGGGATGTTTGGTCCATTGTAGCCCCTTACACACTCCTAGGAGTTTTGGTTCACCATGAGCTTGCTAGGTATTCTGTGTTTCAAGTCCTATGGCATAGAGCCACATGAATTCATGCCATGCACTGATGATGATAAATCAATCTGAAACAGTCTGTATGCGTGTTGGATTATTGTGGCTCTGCAATATTAACCACTTGGATGGTTGATATTGGATGATATTAACCCTGGGATGAGTAACTACGTTCCTGCAAATTCCCATATCTTCTTGCAGGGGTGTAGCTACTATGTCCCTTGCTACTGCATGCAGGGGCAAACGCAGGATTTTTAAGGGGGGGGGGGGGGTTCCTGAAAGGTCCAGAAGAACGTATGTCCCCGAGTGCTTCCGAATACAGGTGGCTCCATACTGCCCATGCACAAAAGTGCGCTGGCGTATTACGGAGCTGCCTGTCTTTGGAAGTACTCAAGGACACGAGTGTTTCTGAGGGCTTCTGGTAGCAGCAAATGTGAACGGGGTACAGCGCTGGAACAACTCTCCAAGAGAGGAACAGGAGATAGAGTTTGGACAATTCAGTGGAATATGCTACATAGTGTCACATAGCGCAAGCGATACCCATATGATGCAGGGATATATGCATCTGCGGAAGATGTCGGCGCTATATAAATACTAAATAATATTTTGCCTCACCAGGATTCCACTTTTATTTAGCTTTCCTGTATGACAAGAACACACAGCCAGCTTTCGGGGAAGAGGGAAACAAAGGTGAATGAGGGAGGGCTGGTGCACACCAAGAGTGCTTCTGAGAGTTTTTCAAATCAACAGTGATTTGAAAAGCGCTTGGCTAATGTTACCCTATGTGGGTGTTCCCACAGCAGCATTGTGATTTTTTCAAAATCGCAGGTATACTGCATGTAGCATGTTTTTGAGCAATTCATTCAAAAATCGCTCTGAAAATCACTTCACAAAATCACACTCACAAATTGCTAGCGATTGCTATTGTCATTTTGGCGTGCACTAGCCCAGAGAGAGGAGTGGAGAAATTGAGAATAGCCTGAGATGGAGCAGAGAACGTATTTGTATTGCAGTCCCACATCACACAGGCTACTTGCATGTAATCGGACTCCTGTCCCTGTCAGTCTCTCACACAAGTCAGAAAGAAGCCCTCCTGGAGTCTAGGGACTGTGAAAAACTTTTCAGCTTGTTAAACACCTTACCCACACATGCAGTCATTATAACAATGGGGAGAGACCAGACAGATGTTTGCCCACAGACCCTCCAGGCAAGCTCTGCATCATGCTGTGCATATTTACCAGCTTGCCTGCACTCTAATTTCATCATGTCTGACACTTCTGTGCTGTGGAGAGTCCAGGACTCCATAATCAACATTCTCTCACTGCAGGCTGCATCTTCTTGTGAGGGAAGCTGGGCTGCCCGGCTGCCTCTCTCATTCTATTAGCTGGAGGGAGGCACCAGAAGTTAGAAGGGAGGGAGAATGAGGCTGTTTATATTATGCGGGCTTCCCTGGCTGAATACACAGCTCAGTGCAGGGGGGAGGTTCCAGACACCCGGAATAGCCCCCTCAGTTCGCCAGTGGCATGATCCCGCATGCACCCCTTTGCTCCTTACTGCCGCCGATCATTATCTGGAAGACCAATGAATGGGAACACAGTTCCTATTAATTGATCTAAGTCCCCTTGTGAATGACCGCTGCTGTGTCTATGAGATGGCACTACTATTCACAAAAAATGATACTTACATATCCACGTATAACTTCCTCTTTGTGTATAATACTATGCATAGGGAAGGTATGTGTGAGGACATCTTGTGGTCAATTAGTAAAATGACATCTAAAAACATTGTTTTCCATTAACAGACTTTTTTACACTAGGAATTAACCCCTTACCTCCCACATTCCCCTTACCTCCCCACACTCCCCCAACTGAAAAAATGCACCTTTATTTTCAAATTAAATATTGGCGCCGTACATTGTACTAGGGAAAAATGTTAACCGCTGTAATAACCGGGGACAAATAGGCAAATACAATGTATATAGGCAAATACAATATATTATTTTAAAACTATAATGTCCGAAAACTGAGAAATAATGCATTTTTTTCATTTTTTTTCTTCTCTTTCCTGTTAAAATGCAGTGGAGTCCAGAGTTGTGCTTATGCAAACATTCTGTCTGTCTTCTACTCCTTCTAGTGCTGGCATCTCACTCTCCTCATGTTGCGTATAATCAGGCTACATGCGGTATGAGATGCCAGGCAACAGGCCAAGCAGTAAGCGGACAGGCCGAAGCACAGCACTGAACTCATAGATTAGTGCACAGCTTCTGCTGAGCTATACTCACAATGCATTTACTATACACACTGGGCTGGGGAAGTGCAGGAAGGGGGTGTGCAATAAAATGCAACAGGAGCGATTGGTTGTTTTAAATCTTGGGGACTCTGAACTGGTTTTAATAGACCAATAAAAGTTCTCCTCAAGGAGGGTTCTTATTGGTGCAGACCATGGACCAATGGGTAGCCCCCATGGGAGCTTCACAAATACTTTTCCAGGGTTCACACAGTACTACAGAGCAACAGAGTGCAGCGAGCAGCAACAGGGCAATGGATGTTCATGATGGTGCCTGGGTGCTGTGAAAACAGGTAGTGGAAATCTAACGCATAGAAGTTTTACAAGTACATCAACTCTAAAAAAAGAAAGGTTGACTGTATAGGACTCCTAAAGGATGAGGGTGGGAACTCAATGCTGGGTGACCAAGGTAAGGCAGAGTTATTAAATGCTTTTGTTGCTTCTGTCTTCACAAGGGAAACATCACTGTTGCAAATTACAGATGCAAAAAAATCTTAATCTTCCAATTGTAATATTAAATACTTAACGCAGGAAGAAGTGAAGGCAAGACTAAATAAATTAAAAATAGACAAGGCACCTGGCCCGGATGGCATGCATCCTCGGGTCCTAAGGGAATTAAGTTCAGTTATATTTAAACCCTTTTATCTTATATTTTGTGACTCTCTTTCAATTGGCAGAGTCCTAGTAGATTGGTGTGCAGCCCATGTTTTCCCATTATTTAAGAAGGGCAAAAAATCAGATCCAGGAAATTATAGACCAGTAAGCTTAACATAGGTTGTATGACTATTTGAGGGGTTACTAAGAGATACTATACATGACTTCATAGTAGAAAATAATCTTATTTCTCAGCATCAACATGGGTTTACTAAAGACAGGTCCTGTTTGACTAACATGCTCAGCTTTTATGAGATAGTGAACACTAATGTGGATATTGGGAATGGTGTAGATGTGATATACTTGGACTTTGCAAAGGCCTTCAACACTGTTCCCCACAAAAGTCTGGTGCAAAAGTTGAGGATGCAAGGACTGGGGAAGAGTCTGTGTGCATGGATAGGGAACTGGCTAATGGACAGAGAACAAAGAGTTGTGGTCAATGGATCATACTCAAAATGGGTGACTGTTAGCAGTGGGGTCTCAAAGAGGTCTGTACCGGGTCCAGTGCTTTTCAATTTATTTATGAATGACCTAGTAGATGCAGTAGTGAGCAATGTTGCTATTTTTGCAGACGATACAAAATTGTGCAGAATCATCAACTCTCAAGAAGATAATGACATATTGCAACCGGATGTGGATAGGATAGCTATATGGGCACATAAATGGCAGATGAAATTCAATGTTGAAAAATGTAAAGTCATGCATTTTGGTCATTCCAATGGTCTAGCACCATACAAAATAAACAGGATACAGTTGGGGACATCAAACTTGGAGAAGTACTCATCGACAACAAGTTAAATAATTATATTCAATGCCAAGCCACTGCAGCTCAAGCTAATAAAATTTTGGGATGCATTAAAAGGGAAATAAAAACGTGAGATGCTAGCATAATATTGCCCCTGTTTAACTCTCTAGTAAGGGCACATCTGGAATATGGAATTCAGTTCTGAGCACCACATTACAGGAAAGATATTGCAGTTTTGGAGCAGTTTAGAGACAAGCAACAAAATTGATTCGAGGGATGGAAGGTCTCACTTACCAAGAAAGGTTAGATAAACTGGGTTTATTTAGTCTAGAGAAAAGACGCCTTAGAGGGGATCTAATTAACATGTATACATACATGAAAGGGCAATATAATAGCTTGGCGGATGAGCTATTTGTTCCTAGGCCTTCTCAAAGGACTAGAGGACATGATCTGCGCATGGAGGAAAAATGTTTTAGCCATTTATTTAGGAAAGGGTTCTTTATAGTAAGAGTGATTAAGATGTGGAATGCATTGCCACAGGAAGTCGTTATGGCAAACTCTATACCTGCATTTAAAGGGGGCTTAGATGCTTTCCTTGCATTGAAAGACATCCATGGCTACAATTACTAGGTAATGCCTAATAATGTTGATCCAGGGATTTTATCTGATTGCCATCTGGAGTCGGGAAGGAATTTTTTCCCTTTTGGGGCTAATTGGACCATGCCTTGTAAGGGTTTTTCTCGCCTTCCTCTGCATCAACAGGGATATGTGAGGGAGCAGGCTGGTGTTGTACTTTGTTCTCTGGTTGAACTTGATGGAAGTATGTATTTTTTCAACCCAAATTCATGTGTTGCTGCTCATGGTGAAGACTTGCTGCAGGTTTCAACTTTCTATTGGGAGTGATAACACAGGGTTACTGCTGCTTGGCCAGCAGCTGGATTTCCTCAGTTTTACCACCTCCCACTCAGACACTGCTTAAGCATAATTGTAGAACTTGCATGTATCCTGTGTCCTCGCAAGCCCTCTGAGTGTCTGCACCATATGACCAGATGCTTAAGCAGGAAGGGTGGGGGGCATTATCTATCTTGGTAGAATGGATATTAGAGTCACCTTCTGACATTGAGGATCCCTTGTGAGTGGAAGTGTGTAAGGCTGAATGGCCTGTGGTTAACACATGGGCCTGATTCACAAAGTGGTGCAAACACTTTGCACGCCTGTGAAAAGCCCTTTATCACGCCTAAACTTAGTTTAGGCGTGATCTGAAGGAATTCGCGCGAACTCCCGTGCGCAAAGTTTTGCGCGCGTAGCGCGGTGCGCTACACGCGCAGCGCACCGTGCTTCGTGCGAAGTGCCCATTAAGCCCTATGGGACTTTGCGCGCGGGAGCTTTGCGCGAGTTAGAGCACAAAGCGGTGATAACTTTGCTAGTGCAAAGGTTATCACGCCTAAAGTCTTTTAGGCGTGATAACTGAGTTATCACCGCTTTGTGAATCAGGCCCATGGTGTGATACGACATCCTTACTGAACTGTGACAGCATTAGGGATGATCAATGAGATGCAAAAATGTATGCACATTTTTATGCAAATGTATGCAGTTTGAAAATGGACCAATCCCCAGGTTTAAATTGACTGATTCATTTTGAAGCTGAATATATTTGCATAAAAATCTGCCTAAACTCTGAAGCATTTGCATCTCTTTGATCACCCCTAAACAAACACAAACACAGAACATTTATATTGTGCTTTTCTCCTGGCGGACTCAAAGCGCTAGAGCTGCAGCCACTAGGACGTGCTCTATAGTCAGTAGCAGTGTTAGGAAGACTTGCTAGATGAATAGAAAGGCTAAAGATAAAATGAAGAGGAAAAAGAATGCCTATATGGTCTTAAAACAGGAGGGGACCGAGGCTGTACTAAGCAATTATAAGGAGTGCAATAAAAATTGTAAAAAAGAAATTAGGCAGGCAAAGATTGAAGCTGAAAAACAAATCGCTAAGGATATCAAATCTAACCCAAAAAAGTTTTACAAGTACATTAACTCTAAAAAAAGAAAGGTTGACTGTATAGGACTCCTAAAGGATGAGGATGGGAACTCAATGGTGGATGACCAAGGTAAGGCAGAGTTATTAAATGCTTTCTTTGCTTCTGTCTTCACAAAAGAAACAGCACTGTTGCAAATTACAGAGGCAGAAGAGTCTCAATCTTCTAACTGTAATATTAAATACTTAACGCAGGAAGAAGTGAAGGCAAGACTAAATAAATTAAAAATAGACAAGGCACCTGGCCCGGATGGCATGCATCCTCGGGTCCTAAGGGAATTAAGTTCAGTTATAGATAAACCCCTTTATCTTATCTTTTGTGACTCTCTTGCAACTGGCAGAGTCCCAGTGGATTGGCGTACAGCCCACGTTTTCCCATTATTTAAGAAGGGCAAAAAATCTGATCCAGGAAATTATAGACCTGTAAGTTTAACATCAGTTGTATGCAAACTATTTGAGGGGTTACTAAGAGATACTATACATGACTTCATAGTAGAAAATAATCTTATTTCTCAGCATCAACATGGGTTTACTAAAGACAGGTCCTGTTTGACTAACATGCTCAGCTTTTATGAGGTAGTGAATGCTAATATGGATATTGGGAATGCTGTAGATGTGAAATACTTGGACTTTGCAAAGGCCGTCGACACTGTTCCCCACAAAAGTCTGGTGCAAAAGTAGAGGATGCAAGGACTGGGGAAGAGTCTGTGTTCATGGATAGGGAACTGGCTAATGGACAGAAAACAAAGAGTTGTGGTCAATGGATCGTACTCAAAATGGGAGACTGTTAGCAGTGGGGTCCCACAGGGGTCTGTTCTGGGTCCAGTGCTCTTCAATTTATTTATTAATGACCTAGTAGATGCAGTAGTGAGCAATGTTGCTATTTTTGCAGATGATACAAAATTGTGCAGAATCATCAACTCTCAGGAAGATAGTGTCATATTGCAACAGGATCTGGATAGGATGGCTATATGGGCACATACATGGCAGATGAAATTCAATGTTGACAAATGTAAGGTCATGCATTTTGGACGTACTAATGGTCTAGCACCATACAAAATAAATGGGATACAGTTGGGGACATCAAACTTGGAGAAGGACTTAGGAGTACTCATTGACAACAAGTTAAATAATCGTACTCAATGCCAAGCAGCTGCAGCTAAAGCTAACAAAATTTTGGGATGCATTAAAAGGGAAATAAAAACTCGAGATGCTAGCATAATATTGCCCCTGTTTAACGCTCTAGTAAGGCCACATCTGGAATATGGAATTCAGTTCTGGGCACCACATTACAAAAAAGATATTGCAGTTTTAGAGCAGGTGCAGAGACGAGCAACAAAATTGATGCGTGGGATGGAAGGTCTCACTTATCGAGAAAGGTTAGATAAACTGGGTTTATTTAGTCTAGAGAAAAGACGCCTTAGAGGGGATCTAATTAACATGTATAAATACATCAGAGGCCAATATAATACCTTGGCGGATTAGCTTTTTGTCCCTAGGCCTTCTCAAAGGACTAGAGGACATGATCTGCGCATGGAGGAAAAACGTTTTAGCCATTTATTTAGGAAAGGGTTCTTTACAGTTAGAGTGATTAAGATGTGGAATGCATTGCCACAGGAAGTCGTTATGGCAAACTCTATACCTGCATTTAAAGGGGGCTTAGATGCTTTCCTTGCCTTGAAAGACATCCATGGCTACAATTACTAGGTAATGCCTAATGATGTTGATCCAGGGATTTTATCTGATTGCCATATGGAGTCGGGAAGGAATTTTCCCTTTAGGGGCTAATTGGACCATGCCTTGTAAGGGTTTTTTCGCCTTCCTCTGGATCAACAGGGATATGTGAGGGAGCAGACTGGAGTTGTACTTTGTTTTCTGGTTGAACTCGATGGACGTATGTCTTTTTTCAACCCAAAATAACTATGTAACTATGTCTCCTACTGAATAGGTGTTGTCTTACCCCTAGACAGCATATTCCATCTTGTGTCCAAACATATTGGACCATATGTAATTCAATTGTTCACCTGAGTTTTCCCCAAGGAGATAATATTTTATTTTTGATTTAAAATACTTCCCAGCACTTTTCAACTAAAAAAGTACCAAAAAGTTGGTGAAAATGTACTATCAAAATAAATATTTTCTTGCTTTCTGGTTGCTTTAAAGGCATTTTACTGACACATTTAAAAATATCACCTAGGAGAAAACTCCTAAGAAAAACGTAATTGCTTATGGGCCATTGTCTCCATGTCACTCTGAGGATTCCGAAGGGCCCCTATGGTACTGGTACCAGAGTGTGTGTTGGTATGTTGTAAGAGTTTTTAATTGGTTATTGGATTTTCTACCCTTTTCATATATTGACTAAAGTTGCACGCATTATTACTTGAAAAGTAGTCCTTGAGTGATGTCAAGGTATATATTTGCTAATTACGCTAAGATTTTGTGACGTCATTCCTGCAGATAGCGTTAATAGTATCTTATCAGTATAAGGTTGATTCAGGCATTTATATTGATTTGAAACTGAATGAAGCCACCCTGTTTGTGAGGCTAAGTTAAAAAATAGCATCTCACAGCAATGCAGCGCATGATACCTCATCAGCAGTCACTTGTAAAGTAAAGGTGGCCACACACCATACAATAAAATTATCCGATTTTACAGCAATTCGATAAAAACGATCGTATCTCCCGAAAATATCGAAAGCTTTTTTTTCATTCGACTGAAAAATACGATCGGATTTCCTGTTTTTTTCAATTTAAATCGATCTGGAATGCCAGATATTTCTTTTCAATTTTTTTAAAGATTGTATGGTGTGTGTTAGATTGTCAATTTATTAATATACACATCTTAGCAGTTTTGTCAGTTTCCAATCAGTTTTATCATAATTGGGGAAAGATTGAACATACGTGTGCGGTACATTGGTCATATTTTTGAAATGTTACAATCAGTCAGAAAAATTGATTGCAATTCTTAAATTGAACAGATATTTAAAAAATTGTATGGTGTGTGGCCACCTTAAGTGTAATGTGCACGTTGTACAGTAGTGCACAGTTCTGCTCACATTATTATGTACATTGGGTACTACAGAGCCAATGCAACTATGTGATTGGGCCCATTGTGGGACTATTGCAGCACATTGCTGTGCAATAATAATTGACTTTATGATTAGGTACTGCAACACTCATAGTGTGAATGGACCTTGAGAGTCGTATAATTAAAACACAACCTATTGATCTATTTCCTGACTTAAAGGGACTCCGAGCAGTGCATAAAAACAAAATCTGAACTTACCTGGGGTTTTCTGCAGCCCACCGTAGGTCGGGAGGTTTCTCGGCGTCCTTCTGCCCCCTCTCCCAGGCCCTGCTCCGAAATGGCTCCCGGCGACACCGGAATCAAGTGTCGGGCTCTCTCTTGCAGGAAGATGACGTCAGTCGTCACCACGCCGGCTGCCTTGCATCATCATGGCGGCCGGCATGACAGTACTGCGCATGCGCAATTAAACCCTTCTTCCCATCTCGAATGGAGAAAGCACTTTTCATAAATATTTATGCTTTTACTTATATTATCCTTATGTTTGGAAAGGTAGCTCCTGACCTGGAAGCTCCACAGCCCATTATCCGTTCTGACTATGTTGTAAATCTCCCTCAATGTGGAGTCTCTGTGGCCAACCAAGTCTAGGATTCTAACATCTCGAGGAAGCCCACTTTCCTTGAACCACCCTGAATTTAAGCCAGGTTGAAAACATCCTCTGGATGTTTATTGGCAGATTTTGTACTATAAATATTATTTTAGGAAGAATTTTCATTTTTATAAAGTTGATTTTCCCAATTGTATTAAATTGGCATTTTTCATTTTACTCAGTATCTTCTCACAATCTTTTGCACTGGTGTATAATTATGTTTAAATAGATCATTGAATTCACTACATAAATTGATACCGAGATATTTAATATGGGAATTGGTATAATTAATGCCATATCTTAGTTGTAGGGTACTCAATATTTCGGCGGGGCTTTTTATGTTTAATACTGTAGTTTTAGAGTTATTTACTTTATAGTTCGAGTATTTGGAAAATTCAGTTATTATTTTATTTGCTGCTTCGAAAGAGGTCAGAGGATTGGTTAGTGTCAAAAGAAGGTCATCCGCGTATGCTAGTAGTTTGCTTTCATAGTTACCTATATGCCACCCAGATATCTCCATGTCAGAATGGATCATGCGTATTAACACTGCTATGCCTAAATTAAATATAAGCGGTTAGATTGGACAGCCCTGCCTCACGTCATTCCCCAAAGGGAAAGAGTGTGTCAAGGTACCGATGATTTTTACGCTGGCTGTTTGGTTTAAATATAAATTTTTGATTCGTTTGATAAAGATGGGACCGATACCATAGTGTTCTAAAGTTGTGTAGATAAATGGTCTTGAAATACGGTCAAACGCCTTTTCAGCGTCAATGGCCACTAAGATGGCATCTTCATTACGAATTTTTGCATTATATATAAAGTTTATTGCTGAAGAAATATTGTCCAATAGTCTGCCCGATTTTCTAAAACCCATCTGCTTCTTCCCCAGTAGCTGATCTAACGCCTTTTCCAGTCTTAATGTTAGAATTTTTGAATATATTTTAACATCAATATTAATTACCGAAATGGGATGATAGTTGCTACACTGTAGGAGATTCTTACCTTCTTTATGTATTAGACAGGGGCGTAGGGGCCACGGTCGCAGCAGTCGCCTGTGCGACCGGGCCCGGGGCCCCTAAGGGCCCCGAGTGGCTCGCTCGTCCTCCCCACATCAGAGCCAGATTTCTGCTGCACTCGCAACTCCACATATGCAGACTGCTGTGCACAGGAAACGGAAACGAGGGATGGCCGCTCCTCTCTCTGTTTCCAGCAGGCAGCAAGTGACCACAGAGCTTGCAGCGCTGTCTGCAGTTCTTCACTTCTGCCCCCCTCCTTCCTGCTCCAGGCTCCGGCTATCAGAGATTCTCAGAGAACGAGCACACAACTGTGGACAAGTAAGTCCTGCGCAGCCCTCTGCCGCTGCACTGTGCTTCACTACTCACCCGGCATCACACAAGTCTCACAGGCTATCACATGTATATACACTGACGTTATGACATGCTGATGTCTGTAATTACGGGAGCAGAGAAAGGAACTGTGAACTAGTTTAGGCAATTAAGATTAAAAGATAACCTGCCGGCTGTATACTTTCTGGTCGTCTGTTCTCCCCTCTCTCCCCCTGTCATCATGTGGTCTACTTTGTGTCAGGCTCTGCATGTGCTCTCCTCCACAGTGCAGGGTGTTGGTGTCAGGTTTTCTCAGCTAAATCTTGCTCCATATCCCCCCAATCTGTCTCCTCCTTTTCTATACCTCTTTATCTTCCCCTTTCCCACATTCTCCTACTTTCCTATATGTCCCCCCTCTCTTTCCTTGACTTTTCCTTTCTTATGTTTTCTCCAGCATCACTCTCTATTTCCCTATCTCACACTCCACTCTCTCATCTTAATTTACTGTATATAGAATTGATTACCTCCCCCTCTCCCCCCCCCCCCCCCGACCCCCCTGTGCTTTACACAGTACACAATTATATCAGCAACTGTACCTCACAGAAGCTAACAGTTTAATTCCCAAAGTCGTTACCTGATGTCCTACCATATTATTTATGTTATAGCACAGACATTTTCTGTGTCACTTTATAAAGTACATAGTCACTGACTGACCCCAGAGGTAGGGCTATGGAGCTTAGGAGTCGGAGCAATTTTTAGGTACCTGGAGTCGGTAGCCTATTCCTGGCTATCTATACTGAGGCACCTACTCCTGGCTATACTGGACGCACCTATGACTGGCTACCTATACAGAGGCATGTATTCTTGGCTACCTATACTGGGAGCACCTATTTCTGGGTTATCTATACTGGAGCACCCATACCTGGCTACTAAAACTGGTGGCCCCTATTCCTGCCTACCAATAATGAGGGCACCTATTCCTGTCTACCTATACTTGAGGCGCCTATACCTGGCTATTTAATGTAGGGTGGGGGGGACCTAGGTCCAAATTCCACATCGGGATGGGGGCCCGGGTCCAAATTCCGCATCAGGGCCCCGAGGCTTGTAGCTACGCCACTGGTATTAGAGTGATTGTGGCCTGATTTGATTCTCTAGAAAACGTCTTACTTTTATCCAGATTATTAATCATTAATCAATAGTCAGGTGCTATCTCCTCTATGAATGCTCTATAGAACTCCGAGGTGAACCCATCGGGACCTGGACTCTTACCGATTTTAAGCAAATTGACTGCTTCTTTAAACTCTATTTCTGTTACCGGGGCATCCAGTGTGTCTTTGTTCTCAACTGTAATTTTTGGTAAATTTACTTGTGTGAGATACCTGTTCATATTATCAACTGGCATTTCCTGCTTTATACTATATAGCTCTGCATAATATTTCCCAAATACTATTTCTTGCGTGCTGTAACTTAATTGACCAGAATTATTCTGTATTTTTCCTATGAATTGGGCAGTTGTCTTTTTTTTTTTTTTGATAGCTTGGCCATAAGTTTCCCTGGTTTGTTACAGTTTATAACAAAATATTTTTTGAGTTTTTTATATTCTTTACTACATTTTTCATTTAATATTTTATTTATCCTATGCCTAATTGAATTAATTTTCAAAAAATTATCCTGCTCAGGATTTTCCTTATGTGTGATTTCCGCTGTTTTGAGTTCATTCACTAAATTATCTAACTGCTTCATTTTTTGTTTTTTTAATGTTACTCGTTATTGCTATTAAGGATCCCCTTATAACGCATTTAAAGGAGTCCCACATTATTTTTCCAAAATTTACTGAACCCTGATTTTCTGCGAAGAATTGTTTAATCTGGGTCACTACTGTCTCCTTCACTGTAGGCTCAAGCAAGACAGAGCTGTCCAATCTCCACCGCCAATCAGTCGTGACATCCTTGTTCCACTTAAGGGTGAGTATCACTGGTGCATGGTCAGAATAAGTAATACTTCCTATTTTTATTGCTATTATTCCAGAATTTCATTTTGTGGTAATAAGAATAAATCTAGTCTGGTGTAGGTATTGTGTACTCCCGAATAGAAGGTATAATCTCTCACCCCGAGGTTATAAATTCTCCAGACGTCTAGCATTCTATACTTTTTTAAATGTTGTGTGAGAGATGTAATTCGGTTTTTTTTAAATATGGGACAAACCTTTCGAGGAGTCTAGGTTGGGTTCAAGGGGGAGGTTAAAATCTCCTCCCATTATAATTTTCCCTTTTTTTAATTCACTTTATCCAGGGCTTTTTTTTATAAAAGCACATTGGCCATTATTTGGTGCATATATGTTTGCCAGTGTGTCGGTTTTACTGTTCAATTTTCCAACCAAGATTAGTAACCTAGCCTCATCGTCTTTATATATCTGACTCGGTTCGAAACAGATCCTGGAAGAAAATATAGTGGCCACCCCACACGATCTGCCCCTGTCCTTCGAGTTAGTATACCATAGGCTCAATTTTTTGCAATATTTACTTGGTTCAAATTTACTCTTGAAATGAGTTTCTTGTAGAAAGGCTATGTCTATTTTATTCTTAGTTAATTCTGTTAAAGTTTTACCCCTTTTTTTCCCTGAATTAGCTCCCTTAACGTTTATTGTTTCAATCTTTAAGTAATTCATTAAAATGTTCTACTTTATTGATAATTCCATAAAGAGGGGAGGGGAAGAAAAGACAGACTGAATTTGTTTACATCAGAGAAGCATACTTTCCTTTGCACCTGTATTCCACCATTCATACCATTCGTACTATACAAATCATCCTTAGGATGAAGACCTCGAGGGTCACCTCCCATTGTGATCCTAGGGTCGTTAGTCACCTTTCCCATCTCACTGCGGGATATAAGGGACCTTTGTCTCCTAGACAATTAGCACAGTTGGATTTTGTGCTAAAACAATTCCTATCTCCGACTGTTGCCAGTGGCGCGTTTGCTGAAAACGCCTCCCGTTTCTAGTTCCTCCCAGCCTGGTATTATAATTTGAGGGAGACCGAACAGCTGAAACAAGGGCTCAATTGGTTCACCGTCTCTTAGTGTGTATGATTTTTGGCCCATTGAGATCGCGAGTGATAGGGGGAAACACCATCTGTAGGTGCCTCCCTTCTCCCTAATAGCATCCAAAAGGGGTTTCAGGAGCCTCCTTCTATAAACAGTTTGAGAAGACAAATCATTAAACAGTTCAATTTTCTTATCATTGTACATTATTTCTTTCATTTCTCTTGCTCTAGCAAGGATTTTCTCTTTTTCTCTGAAGAAATGCACTCTGCAGAGCACATCTGCACTGTTTCCCTGACTCGTCATTCTCTCTCTTCCAATTTTATGGGCTCTATCAATTTTTCTTTTTTCTGGCTGATCATTCCCCAACACATTGCTAAAGATGGATTGGATAACAGTAGGGAGTTCGGTTTGATTAAGTTAAGATTAAGCTAATCACCAGTTCTGATGCGGCAGCCCCTGCAGGAGAAAAAGTCAGTCCTGTCAAGTAACCCTTTAAATGCTGTTCTGCTAAAAAAAACAACATTGTGTTAGTATGTTATATGCTGTAAATAATCTTTTAGAGCAAAGAAGAAATTATGACAATTGTCTACAAAAGCATGTCACCATCAACCAATATTAAACAATTTAGTGCACTATCCAATTGCATCAGTGGCTATATTGCAGTGTTATTCACACTAGTAAAAAAAATGGCAGCACATTAAATGCCTCAAAAACCTTTTGCTTCTATAGAGAGTTGGCACACTGACCAATTGCATTAGTAGCTTATTACATTAATGTTGTCCTTATCCATTTCTATTGCACACTGAGTACAATACGCAGCTGTTGTCTCTTTAATTGAGTCATCATTGACTGATATTCAAACATTTCATACACTGACCAATGGCAACAGTGACAATATTGGCCTTTTCCAATCCAATATGCATTCATTAATGCTGATAAGGTGAATAGTAAAGTTCACAACAATTCCTATGAATAGAGACAGTCTCTGCTTTTATTGAGGGATATACAGCCATACATATATATCAAAGTATCATTGTTAACAACAGGCCCAATGTTGTTTTTTTTATAGTCTTTAACAGTCATATCAAGATGGAAATTAAGAAGACAATATTTATGATCTAGAAATACTGACATATTTATTGTTCCAAAAATAGGTTATAGCACTGATACTTTCTCAAATAGCGTATTCTCTCATAGCGTTATGATAAAAAGAACAGACTGGAAGGGGAGAAAAGTAAAAAAAAGGTAAAATAAAGAAAAAGGAGAGAAAAGAACAGAAGATTCCAAACATCTGTAAAAATGTCAAACAAGATTTTTTTTGTGATTCCACATATTTAATGGTGTACACAAGATATGTCAAGCAAGAACTAATACATTTAAATTCCCAATAAGAATCAGTTAGTCATTCTCTGATTTCTAATTGTTACACATTTGTATTTATATAAGGTCTAATATATACTGTATCTATCTATCTATCTATCTATCTATCTGTAGGGTCCAGTGGCGTAGCTAAGGAGTTGTGGGCCCCCTGCAAGTTTTACAATGGACCCCCCCAAGCACTCTATACATAGCAATTGATACGGCGCACCAAAACCTGCCAATGGCAACTACAGTGTCAGAGGAGCAAGAAGGGGATGGGGAGCAGCTTGTTAATAATTACCACTATTCAATCTATCTATAGCAGTGATTATTATGAGCACAGAACCAATAGAGAGCTAATACTGTAGTTGAGGGAGGGCCCTTCGGGGCCCCTCTGGCCCAAGGGCCCCGATGCGGTGGCTGCCTCTGCAACCCCTATTGCTACGCCCCTGGTAGGGTCTAATATACAGTACATGAGTTTGTGAGCATAGTTAGATCCATGAATTTTGTATTAGCCTTCAGTTATGAGGAAGTTTTGAAGTATAAGAAGGATGTTTCTCTATGGAATGTGTTCATTGGGAACCATTTCAACCAGCTAGCCCATTCGATGTCTTTCCTCTTTCAATTGCATTCTCGCATACATATGCTCATAAATTTCACTATATTTTACAATTTGCAGCACCTGGGATATTGAGGGGGAATCAGGCATCTTCCACAATCTTGCTATAGCTATTTTAGCAGCTAAGAGAATTTGAAGTATCATTACTCATTGGGCCTGATGCTATTCCAGGTGATAAGTAGCTTGCAGATGCGAGCTACTTATCACCTTGCCATCCCACGAGGATTACCGGCAAATCCTATTGTCAGTTTCACTCGTGCGATGGCCGATCGTTAGGGAGCATTACTCAGGCGAAAGCCTGAGCGATGCTCCCTATTACCGGGCGATGGGGAGCGAGGTTTACCCTGTGGTGCTGTCCATCAGCACCACGGCCTCGCTCCCCACACATGCGCACAACCCGCCGAACATCCGCCGCCATCTTCCATTTTCATTGGTCCAGCCTGTGAACCAATGGGGAGCCCCGGCGGCTGATTCAATGATGCTTTGCCGGGACTCTGTTATTAGTGAGTGTAATTACAGTAACTCGTACACTGTAATTACACAGCGGGGACTTGGCGGGGCTGGGCGGATCGCTCAGAAACAGCCGTATCAGTCTGCAGACAGACTGTACACACACCGGACTGTTGCTGGAACACCCACCCAGCCGGAGGTGACGACGGACCCGTCGTTGCCTGCAGTCTGGCGTGTGTACGGACCTTTATGCTGGGAATACTCGGCTCGATTCTGAGCCACTTAGATGGCTCGATAGATAATTTCCGACATATCCAATCTCCAATCGATTCCGCGCTTGATTCTGCATGGAGGACAATGGGAAAAGATAAGAAAAACGAGCGGAAGATAAGAGAATCGCCTGCAGAATTGAGCGCGGAAAATAATCGGGCACGGAATCGAGCGGAAAATCTAATGCTGGGAATACACGGTTCAATTTTGCCACTCAATTTTCCCACTTGATAGATTCCCCGCTCGATTCCGCAGGCGATTCTCTTATCTTCCACTCGTTTTTCTTATCTTTTTCCATTGTGGTCAATGCGGAATTGAGCGACAAAACGATCGGGCCAGAGATCGGACATGTCGGAAATTATCTTTCGAGCCATCTAAATGGTTCAAGAACCGTGTATTCCCAGCATAACAGTAATTGTATGGTGTGTACCTAGCACAGGGGAGGACTGGGACCTTTTGGCCTGGGGGAGAACACAAACTAGAGGCCCATTTTCACAGAAGCCCCAGCCCAAATGACATCACTTATATGCTGGTAGTTATGTGGGAAATGCAGCAAGGACACTCGAGAGACAGCGTGACAGGTAAAGTATAAATGCACTTGCACCGGGGGCACATATTGCGTTACATTTTGAGTTACAAGCAGCCCTTCTGGAGTCTAGGGACTGTCTGCCAGCAGCCCTCCTGGAGTCTAGGGACTGTCTGCCAGCAGCCCTCCTGGAGTCTAGGGACTGTCTTGTAAGCAGCCCTTCTGGAGTCTAGGGACTGTAAAAAAAACTTTTTAACCTAGACAATATCTTATGTACTGTAGTTGTGCACATGCAGTTACCAATGGTCAGAGACCAGACATATTTTTCCCATGGACCCTGTAGGCAAGCCTCTGCTCTGCATCATGCTGTGAAAAATTTACCAGTTTGGTCTTCCTCTAATTGCTCTGTAATTGGGTGTTTATTTCCCTCAGCCAGCCTAGTGGTTCACATCAGTGTTGATCGGATACCTCATTATCCTATTCAAGTTTGGTCGAATTCGGACAGTAAACTATCCGAATTCACTCGAAGTTCAATATCCGATGTAATCGAATATCCGATTCGACCTCGGATATCCGACGTCACTATCCGAGTCTGTATTCGAGTAAAATATTCGAGCTGGCCTTAAATAGCTTGTAAAACTTGTTTGGAGGTCAATGATGCATGAAACCACCTTTTTTATGAAGAAAAACATCAAGTTTTATTTTTAAGATTATGTGGTGATGTAGTAGTTATAAAAAAGGTATCAAAAATAGTAAATTAACTTCATGAAAAGTGTTTGCATGAGAAGGTGTGTCCAAAATGGTTTTAAGTTGGAAGTCTTCATTTACGTCGTCTTCATCTTCTTCTTCTATATCTTCTTCTTCTTCTATATCTTCTTCTTCTATATCTTCTTCTTCTTCTTCTTCTATATCTTCTTCTTCCTCTTCTTCTTCTATATCTTCTTCTTCCTCTTCTTCTTCTATATCTTCTTCTTCTTCTATATCTTCTTCTTCTTCTTCCTCTTCTTCTTCTTCTATATCTTCTTCTTCCTCTTCTTCTTCTATATCTTCTTCTTCATCTTCTTCTTCTATATCTTCTTCATCTTCTTCTATATCTTCTTCTTCTATATCTTCTTCTTCTATATCTTCTTCATCTTCTTCTATAGCTTCTTCTTCTATATCTTCTTCATCTTCTTCTATAGCTTCTTCTTCTATATCTTCTTCTTCTTCCTCTTCTTCTCTATCATTATATTATGTGTCTTTGTTTTCCTTTCTTTTGTAATATTTTTTTTTACTTCATTTGTGGAAATATTTTATGTTAATAACACCATAGTTATATTTGTGTTGATGGCATAATAGGTAGGTAGTGGCACATTGCAAGCCACAGCGCCTTTTTCTGTGTACCCTGGTGGTGGTAAAACACAGACATGAGCAGGAGGAGGAAGTAGTTGCAGGCTTGCAGCTATTTGTAGTGTGGTGTGTGGTAATAGTCGGTCGTTACTCGGTAGGAGAGTGGGTGGGCAGGTGGCAGCAGAAAATAGTTCTTCTTCTGTTCTCCCTGGCAGTGGTAGCAGCACACAGACAGCAGAAGCTCAATGCAGCTACAGGAGGAGGAGTAATGTGTGTCAGGCAGTGTGATGTGACTGACATAATAGGCCCTGGTTCCTAGCGGTGGTTCCAGGGCCGTAAATGAACATCATTAGGGTTCCAGACAGCGGTCGTGAAGCCCACATTGTGTCCATTACACAATTGGGACAGCACAGTTTTCAACCCGGACACCTCTAAAATAATTACATTTTTTTTTTCAAAATAATGCAGGCAGTGAGGCAGCTATTTTTGAGCGTAATAGCTGGTGGCGCATGGGCAGCAGCACCTTGTAATGTGTTCCCTGGCAGTGGAGACACAGACAGCAGGAGGAAATATAACAGCAGGCAGCGTGAGGAGGATAAGTGTGTGGCAGACTGGCATTTGGCAGCAGGCAGGAGGGCAGGCAGCGAGACATAGTAGGCCCTGGGTCCTAGCGGTGGTTCCAGGGCCGTAAATACACAGCATGAGGTTCCAGACAGCGGTCATGAAGCCCACATTGTGTCCAATACACAATTGGGACAGCACAGTTTTCAACCCGGACACCTCTAAAATAATTACATTTTTTTTTTCAAAATAATGCAGGCAGTGAGGCAGCTATTTTTGAGCGTAATAGCTGGTGGCGCATGGGCAGCAGCACCTTGTAATGTGTTCCCTGGCAGTGGAGACACAGACAGCAGGAGGAAATATAACAGCAGGCAGCGTGAGGAGGATAAGTGTGTGGCAGACTGGCATTTGGCAGCAGGCAGGAGGGCAGGCAGCGAGACATAGTAGGCCCTGGGTCCTAGCGGTGGTTCCAGGGCCGTAAATACACAGCATGAGGTTCCAGACAGCGGTCGTGAAGCCCACATTGTGTCCAATACACAATTGGGACAGCACAGTTTTCAACCCGGACAACTCTAAAATAATTACATTTTTTTTTCAAAATAATGCAGGCAGTGAGGCAGCTATTTTTGAGCGTAATAGCTGGTGGCGCATGGGCAGCAGCACCTTGTAATGTGTTCCCTGGCAGTAGAGACACAGACAGCAGGAGGAAATATAACAGCAGGCAGCGTGAGGAGGATAAGTGTGTGGCAGACTGGCATTTGGCAGCAGGCAGGAGGGCAGGCAGCGAGACATAGTAGGCCCTGGGTCCTAGCGGTGGTTCCAGGGCCGTAAATACACAGCATGAGGTTCCAGACAGCGGTCGTGAAGCCCACATTGTGTCCAATACACAATTGGGACAGCACAGTTTTCAACCCGGACAACTCTAAAATAATTACATTTTTTTTTTCAAAATAATGCAGGCAGTGAGGCAGCTATTTTTGAGCGTAATAGCTGGTGGCGCATGGGCAGCAGCACCTTGTAATGTGTTCCCTGGCAGTGGAGACACAGACAGCAAAAGGAAATATAACAGCAGGCAGCGTGAGGAGGATAAGTGTGTGGCAGACTGGCATTTGGCAGCAGGCAGGAGGGCAGGCAGCGAGACATAGTAGGCCCTGGGTCCTAGCGGTGGTTCCAGGGCCGTAAATACACAGCATGAGGATCCAGACAGCGGTCGTGAAGCCCACATTGTGTCCAATACACAATTGGGACAGCACAGTTTTCAACCTGGACAACTCTAAAATAATTACATTTTTTTTTTCAAAATAATGTAGGCAGTGAGGCAGCTATTTTTGAGCGTAATAGCTGGTGGCGCATGGGCAGCAGCACCTTGTAATGTGTTCCCTGGCAGTGGAGACACAGACAGCAGGAGGAAATATAACAGCAGGCAGCGTGAGAAGGATAAGTGTGTGGCAGACTGGCATTTGGCAGCAGGCAGGAGGGCAGGCAGCGAGACATAGTAGGCCCTGGGTCCTAGCGGTGGTTCCAGGGCCGTAAATGAACATCATGAGGTTCCAGACAGCGGTCGTGAAGCCCACATTGTGTCCAATACACAATTGGGACAGCACAGTTTTCAACCCGGACACCTCTAAATTAATTACAATTTTTTTTTTTTTCAAATTGAATGCAGCTATTTTTGAGTGTAATAGCTGGTGGTGCATGGGCAGCAGCACCTTGTAATGTGTTCCCTGGCAGTGGAAACACACAGACAGCAGGATGAAATACAACAGGAGTAGCAGCATCAGGTGTATGTGTGTGTGCCAGTCGTCACTTCATGTCCCCCTCTCGCCGACAACAGGGGCCATGAATTCGCCTTCCACCCAAGCCTGGTTCATTTTGAGAAATGTCAGTCTGTCCACAGACTTGTGAGACAGACGAGATCGCTTCTCAGTGATGACTCCACCGGCTGCACTGAAGCAACGCTCTGACAGTACGCTGGAAGGGGGGCAGGAGAGCACTTCCAGGGCGTACTGCGCAAGCTCGCTCCAGATCGTCAGGTGCTTGACCCAATACTCCATGGGATCAACAGGGGCCACACGTCAAGCCCACTGAAGGACCCCATGTAGTCAGCCACCATGCGGGTCAAGCGCTGCCTGTGACTGGAGAAGGATGCTGCTGCAGGCACCTCCTCTCTAGTCCTTGGCAGCTCTACACTCATGTAGAGCTCTTGGGTCAGAGACAGCAGGTCTGTGGTGCGCGTGCGCTTGCTGCTGGTGGATGCAGGCACCTGCTTCTGCCTCTGTGCTGGATGGACAGTGGGGGTGGATGACTCAGGGAAGGCTTCCTGCAAGCGCTCAACAAGGGACAGCTGCAAATCCCTCATTTGTTGCACACGGTCTCCTCCTGCAGGCAGGAACTGGCTGAGCTTCCCCTTCAGACGTGGGTCCAGCATCATGCAGATCCAGATGTCCTCCCTCTGCTTCATCTGGATCACCCTTGGGTCCTTGCGCAGGCACCTCAGCATGTGCGCTGCCATTGGGAAGAGTCTGGCCACGTCTGTTGGCACATCATTGGCATCCCCAGAGCCGAGAGTGCTGTCCTCCTCTTCCTCTGCCCCCTCCACCTCATCCTCTCTCCACCCCCGCACTAGTCCAGCTGCGCTCTGCTGCTCCCCCTCATCAGCAGCAAGGTCAGGGACCTCCACCAACTCCGAGCCCTCCTCCTCAGAGGTGGCCTGTGAAGCTGCCTGCAGCTCCTGCTGGTCCAAGGCTGCCGCTCCCTCTTCCAGCAGTGCATACAGGGCCCTGTCCAGCACACACACCATGGGCACCCACTCGCACACCATTGCATGGTCCCTGCTCACCATGTTGGTGGCCTGCAGGAAGGGTGCCAGGACTGAGCACACCTGCTGCATGTGCCCTCAGTCCTCCGTGGAGATGATGGATGGGAGGTTGGTGGCGGCACGCCCAGTTGCAGTGAGGGAGGCAACTGTTGCTCGTGCAACGTACTGGCTGACAGCCTGCCTCTGTTCAACCAGACGCTCCAACATCGCCAGGGTGGAGTTCCAGCGAGTTGGAACATCGAGCATGAGCCGGTGCTGTGGCAGGTGCAGCTCCTTCTGCACCTCTTCCAGGCTCGCCACGGCTGCAGGCGAGTGCCGGAAGTGACGCACAACCTTCCTTGCCGCCTCAAGGAGTCGGTCCATCCCCTGGTAGGTCCGCAGGAACTTTTGGACTACCAGGTTTAGGACGTGCACCAGGCCGTCAGTTTGGTCTTCCCCAGGCTGACCAATTCCAGCAGCGCTTGGCAGTGGCGGGGCTTCACGCTGCTACTGAGGTGGGGGGTTTGGGCTGGTGTGCCGGAGGATGGAAGCGGATCAGAGGAACCTGCTGCTGTTCCGCTGACCCTGCATGGTGGCACCACCCACTGCGTTGTTGGTGCTGCTGCTGCTCTGACAGTGCCGGCCGATGCTGCTCCCCCATCCTCACCCCCTTCCACCAAGCTGACCCAATGTGCGGTGAAGGACAGATAGCGGCCTGTCCCAAACTGGCTGCTCCACGAGTCCATGGTGACGTGGACCCGTTGACCCACCACGTGCTCCAGCCCTCTCCCGACATTGGCCATCACAGAGCGGTGAAGTGCAGGGATGGCCGTGCGTGCGAAATAATGTCGGCTGGGATTCCAAATATGGAAGGGTGAAAAAATTCCATATTGAGGAGGTGAAGTTGCCCCTTCGGCTGGAAGGTGCTGCTGCCGCTGGTCTCCCTGTGGTGGTTGGGGGGGGGGGGGGGTTCTTGGTGCGGCTGGTGGTGGCACTGGCAGAACTCGTCTCCTGATCAGCACGCTGTGTGGCCTGCATACCACGCCCACTTGTGATCCTGCCCATGCCTGCGATGCTGATCCTTCTAGCAAGGCCCACAGACGCATCCTCCTCCTCCTCAGAGCTGATGACATCCCCACTCCCAGGACCTGGCACCCAGTCTTTGTCTTGCTCCCTGTCATCATCATTCTCCCCCTCCGCAAACATGTCCTGCTGGGATCCCCCAAACTCCCCTTCTGCATGCATGGGCGGATGGACAGTCACCACTGTCTGACTGTCCAAAGCATCATCCCCCAAAGTGCCCATTAGCATTCCTTCCTCTGCCAATTCTTCCGCAACAGCACTCCATACCTTCTCTGTGCTTGGGGTCCATAAGAAGGTGCTGAGTGACAGGGTGCTGGTGTCGCCCGCTGGGGCTGGAGAACTGCACTCCTCCTCCTCTCCCCCAGGCAGTGCTGGGCGGCTGCTGCTGCTCTTGCGAACAGGAGTGGTGGCGGGGGTGGAGGACTCGGTTCCAGAGCTAATGGTGGCCTGCTCATCCACCATCAGTTCCACCACAGCGTCTGCGTCCTTCTCCTCAATAGGACGGCTACGACCTGGCGGTGGGAGGAACATCTGGGCCACACGCTGCTGCTGCTGCTGTGTCTCTGCAGCGTGACTCCCAGCTGTTGGGCGGCCAAGGCGTCCACGGCCAGTGGCTAATGGCGGAATAGCCACTGGTGCAGACGCAGAACTGCGCATGGTGGTGGTGCGGCTGCCACGCCCACGACCTCCTCTCTTGGCGATGCCCTTGCTTCCCTTGCTGCCCCTGCCCAAACCGCGGCTGCCAGTTCCAGACATTGTATATTTTTAATATTATACAAATGAAAAAAAAACGTATGTATGTAAAGGCGGGTGGGACAAGTGGGGTACTTTAATGGGGTGGGACTGGTGGTGGTGGGTGTGTGAGGTGATGGACAGGTGTACTGTACTCTACAGCAGAGATCGGTGTAGCGCTAACGAGAGCGCTAAGACCCTAGCTGACGCTGACTGACGGTGTCAGACTACAGTACAATTCAGCAAATACACAATAGAAGTAGTGATATATATAAACAATAGGAGGACGGGTGTAGCACTAACTGGAGGGTGCGGACAGCGCAGATGTGCACTGCGCACGCACACTAAGACCCCAGCTGACGCTGACTGACGGTCCCTAAACACAGACTAGAGTACAGTGAGTACTAACTAAACAATAGAAGAATCGAGCTAAATAGTAGAACAGGTGTGACTAGATTACTGAGAGCAGATACAGCAGGACAGGTATAGCAGTAAAGCTGTCCCTTGCTAACTACAAAATAGTACAATAATCTATCTAACACAGAAGTAGTAATACAGTAGAGTAGGACAATTGAGAGCACAGGTAAGGTAGAGACTAGACCACAAAGCAGGGCAGGCTGCCTTGCCTAGGCACAGGGCCTAGCTGCTGGCTGCAGGCCTGCAGCAGCACCAGTGACAGTCTCCCTCCCTAGTCCCTAATCACACAAACTTAACTGCCTAAAATACAATCTATCTACAATACAAAGCAATGCAGTTGAAGATCAAGTGTTGGAGTGTAAAAACGCTTGGTTTAGAACAATAGCAATGCACTTGCACACAGACAAAAAGCACTGGAGCAGTTCTCTCAGTACAATCAGTCAGTAAGTCGCAAGCAGAACGAGTGAGGCAAGATGGCGTCCGCTATTTATAGAGGGGGGCTTGGCCAGGCTCCCCCTCTGTGATTGGCTGCAGTCAGAGGGCTGTCAGAGGGCTGGGAACCCTCTGATTCGCTTGTGAGGACTCGAGGTGACGTCTGGCGTGACGCTATCCGAGCTCGTGACGCTATCTGAGCTCAGATAGCTAGGATATCTCCAGATATCTGATTGCTATCCAGGTGCGCTCGGATAGCACAGCCTGGATAGCTAATACTATTCGAGCTCGGTATTCGAGCTCGAATAGTGAAAAAAGAGCTAGGATATCCGAGTAACTCGGATATCCTAGCTCAGATGAGCATCACTAGTTCACATTGCCTTATACAAAAACCTGAATGCCCCAGGCATTGTACCAGCCCTAAATCATTAAATGAGAGGCAGCCTGGGGGGAAATCTCCCCCCTCCCCCCCTGGCCAGTCCTCCCCTGACCTAGCATAAGGCAGCAACAATAGAAGATCTTAATTAAATTAGCTGGCCTCAAAACAGAGTATACAAAAAACATGATACATTACAGAAACACTAAACTTTCTAAATTAATACATAGCATAGTAATAATATAGGTTTTGCCACACCCCTCCCCCTATAGTTCCATGGACCACCAGGTGACCCCTTTGTAGGTCACACTCCTGGGGTTCATGCATACCAAACGTGATGTCCTTTTTTTGGCCTAATTAGTTCTCCTGAATCTAAGTGGGAGTTCATGTTTTTTTTCTGGGCTTTGCAATTCACTCTTACTCGACATCCACATAAAATGTGTCCATTCAGGGCAGCTACTGCCCTGGCTGCATCTCTGTGATTCTCAAACTCCACAAATGCAAATCCAGGAGTATTCTGTGCTATCCAGACATGATGTACAGGTCCATAGCAGCTAAAGGCCTGCCTTAATTCCAGTTTATTATCTTTGCATCACAAATTGCCAATGAGCACTATTGAATTTATCCACTCAGCATTAGAAGAGGAAACACAGTAAGATATGTTTGAAACCACATTAGACACATCAATACAGTTAATCCCTAAGGTCTCCTCCCTTGTCATTGCAGTTTTTAAATGAGTGCTTGGGGCAGGGGCATCATTGCGGCGGGTTAAGCTGCATCTTGTGCTAGGTACACACATGAGCCACATCTGTAGCAAGTTTTTACAGTTCCTCTGAAAACGCTGGTCATCTGAGGAGATACTGGTTGATCAATAGCTGTGTTTCCTGCTGCCTTTCTTCTCCAAGGTGGGCTTCCTTTGCTGTAATACTTCTGCGATGCAATGAAATTATCCGTTAGCCTTGCAGCCTGCTCAGCGGTTTGTGGTTTACGGTCCAATACCCACTCTCTGATATCCTTGCTACAGCACTCCAAACATTTCTCCTTGAAGAATACCTGTCTTAAGTCTTCCCAGGCACTGGCATCACACGGGAGGAGGGACAGGGCGAGCCGCACCTGTATGATACTGCTGAAGGGGTGAAAACCCAATAGAGGAATTTTCCACAACTGGGTGTCACCTACATCCCTCCCAGTGTCATCCTCCCCACCCAGGGTCACCCTCCTCCCACTCAGTGTCACCCACCTACCACCCAGTGTCACCCTCCTCCCACCTATTGTCACCTTCCACACTTAATGCCACATTCCACCCACCCAGTGTCACCCACCTAGTGTCACCCTCCCCACCCAATGTCACCCTACACTCACCAAGTGTCAACCACCTCCCACCCAGTGTCACTGTTCCCACTCAATGTCACCCTGCTCCCACCCAGTGTCTCCCTCCCTACCCAATGTCATCCTCCCAGCAGCACGCAATGTCCCCCTCCCACCCCACTAAGCAACTTCATCCCACCACACCAGCACCAAGTGGGGGGAACATTTGATAGATTTTTTTGACTGAGGTAAAATTTGCTGAATTTCATATAAGTGGGGTAAAGTATGTGTATTTCACATGTGTCAGGAGTGCTGTTTGTCGCATTACACATGTTTGCTGCATTTTCATGTGTGGGAGTTGTTGACTGCATTGTAACATGTAGGGGAGGTAATGTCTGCTGCATATAATGTGTCGGAGGTAATGTTTGCCTCATTGCATGTGTGGGAGGTAAAATTTGCAGCATTTCATGTGTTGGAGGTAACATTTGCCTCATTGCATGTGTGGGAGGTGAAGTTTGCTGTATGTTGTGTAATAGAGGTAACGGTTGCCTCATTGCATGTATCGGAGATATCTTTTGCTGAATTTCATGTTTCAGAGGTAACCTTTGTCTCATTGCATGTGTAGGAGGGAAAGTTTGTTGCATTTCATGTGTCAGAGGTAACATTTGCCTCATTGCATGTGACGGAAGTAATGTTTAGTTCATTGCATGTGTGGTAGGTAATGTTTGCCTCATTGCATGTGTCAGAGGGAACATTTCCTGCATTTATTATTTAATGGTCATAGTGACTGAATTTGCTACTTTGGGGTTATTGTTGCAGCATTTGGCATTTTGGGGCTCATGATTACTAAATTGTATGCTAATAAATGAACAAAAAGAAATACATTGACAGGAAAATTGATATATTTTGTTGGCCACTTTATTAGGTACTTCTTGCTAGTACTGAGTTTGACACCTTTTTTGCTTTTCAAACTGCCTTATTCTTCATTGCATTACTCAGAGATTTTGGTTCACATTGACATGTTAGCATGACGCAGTTTCTGCAGATTTATTGTCTGCACATCCACGATGAGCATCTCCAGTTTCACCACATCACAGCGGAAACGTTTCTTTCTTATGTGTTTGGGTAACTTTGTCCAATTACCTTTACTGTCACTTTTGCCAACTGTGTTTTGGGAGTTAGTTCCGCCCCGTTATGTCATGGCCACACCCATTTTTGCTATGGTGTGCTTTATGTGTTGCACTCACTCCTTTTCTCTTTTTGGGGGGGGTGTCTGTAAATGACACGCACCGGGTGTCAAATACCCTAGCTACGCCACTGTTCCCAGGTGGTAACATGGCATTGCTGGACCCATTTGTCAAAGGCCCAAGTCAGCTTAGAACTGTATTCCAAGTGACTCTCCTGATGGTTTTTAACCAAAGACCGGAACAGATGGCAATGAGCTTCAGGTGTGATAGCATACCTCTCAAATAGTGCTTTCTTCACTTCGTGATAAGCACACCTGAGTTCAGATGGGAGAGCTCTGTAAGTGTCACCAGTCCTCCCTGTTAATTCCCCTGCCAAAATTCTGGTCCATTCCTCCTCAGGCACCTGGTGGACTTCCCACATGATTTCAAATGTCTCCAGATGCATCTATTCCTTTTTTCCCCTCCTAAAATGTCAGGAAAGCTGCATAGGTTAGTTTAATAAGCAGTCTTGCTCCATTCGATGCTTGTTCCTCAGACCTCTGTTGTGTTCGTGATTCATCATAAAGCATTTCCTCTCTTATTAATTTTAGCAGTTCTAATTTTTCTGTTTCTGTTAGATGGTCCCCCAACATAACCAGTCGCCTTTGAAAAATATCCTCCACAAGACTATTGAAGGACTGGTCAGGTGCTGCAGCTGGTTCCTGACTATTTTTCCTAGGGGAATCCACTGCATTAGATGCAATACTTCCAGTCTCTTGTTGTTCAGAAGAATACACCATACAATTGATCAGTTCATCCTTCTGTTTACCTTCTGGAATGAGTCCCCTGTGACAGCATAATTTCCATAGCGGGACTGCAGATAGTAGTTCTAATGGCCCATACTCACGGGCTACAAATGTCGCCGCAACACGCGGCACGTGCGTGTTGCAACGGCAGGTCGCCCGTGAGTATGCGGCGTTGCCCGGGCGCACACCCCGAACTGTCGCTCCTCGCTGATGTTGCCTGGCGATTGAACCGCTCAATCGCCTGGCGACAGTCACCGCCGCAACTCCGCCGCAACAAGATAAGAATCCATTGGGCTTCCGGCGGGGGGAGGGGCAACAGCGACAGCGGGGGGAGGCGCAACAGCGACAGCTTCCGCCGCATCAGTTGCCAGGTCCCTCCTCCGTGTGTATGCGGAGGGACCTGGCGACGAGCTATCGCCGGCCTGTCGCGCATACGCTCACGTGTGCTGGCGACAGGCAAAAAAGTTGCCCGTGAGTATGGGCCATAACTCTTCTGGCTGCATGTTGCTCAGCGCAAGATCCCACCACCGCAACCAGTTTGTCACGAGAAGAGTATCCATACACCACGAGCCGACCAATAGTCTGAAGATATGTCCTTTGTTCCATCTCAAGCAGTAGTAAAACTCCATATCATGCAGTAGTAACATTCCAAGACTCCATCGAAAAAATATACAGCAGATCTGCTCAAACACAACCTCAGCACAATTCTGACTCGATTCTGAGCCATTTAGATGGTTAGATAGATAATTTCCGACATGTCCGATCACGGTTCGATTGTTTTGCTGCTCGATTCACTATTGACGTTACTTGAAAAAAGATAAGAAAAACGAGCGGAAGATAAGAGAATCGAGCAGGCAAAACAATCGGGTGCAGGATCAAGCCCCAGAATCGACCCGTGTATTCCCAGCATTATAGGCATTACACAGAAGCTTCCAGAAAAGCCTAGGTCTAAAGGTAGCCGGTAGCCGTACACTGGTCGATTTGCCATCAGATCCGACCAACAGATAGATCCCTCTCTGATCGAATCTGATCAGAGAGGGATTTTATGGCTGCCTTTACTGCAGATTGTGAATCGATTTCAGCATGAAACTGATCACAATCTGTGAAGCTGCCGATGCCGCTGCCCCCCCCCCCCTCATACATTACCTGCTCCGGCCGGCGCGAGTCTCCCGGTCTCCGCTGTCTTCTTCTCCGCGCTGGTCTCCGGGTCTGGCTGGCTTGGCTTCACTGAACTTCCTGCCGAGGGAAGTTTAAAAAGTAGAGGGCGCTCTACTGTTTAAACTTCCTGCCGGGACAGGAAGTTCAGTGAAGCCAAGCCAGCTGAACCCGGAGACCAGTGCGGAGAAGAAGACAGCAGAGATCGGGGGAGTCGCACCGGCCGGAGCAGGTAATGTATTGCTGCTAGCGTCGGTCAGCGGGCATTCAAACGCCGCTATCGACGCACTCCCGACCCGCCGGCGATCGAGCAAAATGTGCCGCACGGACGGATCGGCGGGAACGATTGATTTCAGATGGAAATTGATCGTTCTGTCAGCGTTTGCACAACGATTTCACAGCAGATTCAATCACAGTGATCGAATCTGCTGTATATCGACGGGAAAATCATTAGGTATATGGGCCCCTTTACCTGAAGCTACAGAAGTTTCCAGCAAGGCCATTGTTTCAGTAAGTAAACAAGTCCAGAGACAACTCCACAGGTATCACCTACCGCTATCTAATATCTTAATTAAATTAAGTATACAATAAACATGAGTATACAATAAACATGATACATTACAGAAACACTAAATTTTACAAAACATAGCATATTAATATTATAGGTTTTGATAAATTTTTTTGTGATTTATTGATTGCAAATAGAGATGGCCTGACTGGTTCACCTGATGGGTAGTTCACACGGATTTCAGCTGTCCGCGTCAGGTAGCGAACACATAGCACGTTCGACCCGCCTCCTATAACTCATCATTGGGCTAAACTTTGACCCTCTACACCACAGTCAGCAGACACATGGCAGCCAAACAGGCTGCACTCCCTCCTGGACCCACGCCCCACCCCTATAAAAATGCAGCAGCGTCGGCCATGTTCTCAGTCTCTGTTTGCTAATGTAGTGAGAGGAAGGGAGAGACATTGTTGGAGATAGGGAAAGTGTTAGTTAGGCTCTTGTTAGCTTGCTCCTCACTGAAATTTGTTGCTGAAAGCACCCCAAAAAAGCTCTTTTGAGGGCTAATATTCTTTTTTTTGTGTGTGTGACACTGACACTGCATAGATACAGCCCTGTCTGTCGCAGCTGGCCCTTGCTGTACTGTGCCAGGCCCAGCACACTATTACCAGTGCATATCTTTCCACTGTATTTGTGTGCTTTAACTTACTATACCATAGCTCTCTTTGTGGGTGACACTGCATAGATACAGCCCACAGTTGCCAGCTGGAATTTTAAGTCCGCCCGCCAGCACACTGTATTTTACCAGTGCATATCTTTCCACTGTATCTTTCCACTGTAATGTGATTTCTGCCCTTTAGAGATTATAACCCTACTCTGCATCAAATACGTAATTTTCCCAGGGACTTTTGGCATGTATGCCACTCCGGCATGCCCCCGTCCAGGTGTTAGACCCCTTGAAACAACTTTTCCATCACTTTTGTGGCCAGAAACAGTCTTTGTAGGCTTTAAAATTCGCCGCCCCATTGAAGTCTATGGCGGTTCTAGCAAACTCAAACTTATGCGGAAGTTCGCGTCCGCAGTTCGCAAACCCAAAATCTGAGGTTCGAGCCATCTCTAATTGCAAAAAGTGTCTAATTTTGAGAAACTTATAAAAGTGGCTAGTTGGAATATGTATGTCGACAAAAGATTTAAAATTAGAATCAGAAAATAAATGTGTTATTTTTTTAGTCCTAAAGTGCACCAATTATCTACGATCAGGGATCCAGTAGGATAGCCAAGAGAAAGTTAGAGAAAGTTGTAGTATTGAGCAGGGATGCTCTACAAATTGGCGAATTCGTTATGTACCCGAAAAATCGGGTCAATTTCATGGTTGCCGAAGTCGAATCCGAATTCGAATTCTGATGCTGTTGTCGAATTCGAATTTGAAGCTACCCGAATAGAGCCTCTCAAATTCGGCCGAATTATCGCAAATTCGGGTTCGATTCGGTATTCTGGGGAATCTGACCATTGAAATACTGTAAGAGGTCCAGGACGTCCTGGTAGCCAGTCAGAGGGCTCCCAGCAGAAACCCCAGCAACCAATCACAGAGGGGAACCATGGCCAGCTCCACCTGACCTCATTGAGCCAATCAGTGGGCTCCAGCTGAAGCCCCAGCAACCAATCACAGAGGGGAACCCTGGCCAGCCCCACCTGACGTCATTGAGCCAATCAGAGGGCTCCCAGCCTAAATCCTGGCACCCAATCACACAAAGGAGCACTGGCCAGCCCCCCTGTATAGTAATAAGGGCTGCCATGATGAGACAGATCGTCCCTAGCTTGCTGAATGCTCACTGAGAGACATGAGCCTGTGGTGTGCTGCCAGTGCCTACTGCCTGGCCTAGTGCTGTATACATAACCTAAAGCTGTTCAGTGATTAACCCCCGCACTATCACTATGTTAATTCCTTAACCAGCTGAGCGGTCTGGACGAGCTCAGCTCGTCCAACACCGCCAGCGGCTGCCGCTCAGGCCCTGCTGGGCCGATTTTAACGAAATAAAAAGCAGCACACGCAGCCGGCACTTTGCCAGCCGCGTGTGCTGCCTGATCGCCGCCGCTCTGCGGTGATTCGCCGCGAGCAGCGGCGAAAGAGGGCCCCCCTAGCCGCCTGAGCCCAGCGTAGCCGGAACAAAAAGTTCCGGCCAGCGCTAAGGGCTGGATCGGAGGCGGCTGACGTCAGGACGTCGGCTGACGTCGATGACGTCACTCCGCTCGTCGCTATGGCGACGATATAAGCAAAACAAGGAAGGCCGCTCATTGCGGCCTTCCTTGTTTATTCTGGGCGCCGGAGGCGATCGGAAGATCGCCTCCGGAGCGCCCTCTAGTGGGCTTTCATGCAGCCAACTTTCAGTTGGCTGCATGAAATAGTTTTTTTTTTATTTAAAAAAAACCCTCCCGCAGCCACCCTGGCGATTTAATCAGAACGCCAGGGTGGTTAATTAGCTTGATGTCATTGTCTGACAGACAGTGAGAGTGTGTGCTGCTGCAGCTATGTGTCTGTGCCTGTGTGTATGCTGCTCTGCACAGACCAGGCCAGCTGCTGCTTACTGGCCAGCTATTAGCCTTAGCTAGCTACAATACAGGTTAGGTTAGGATTAGGGAATAGCATTACTGTGTAATTGTGTAGTTATTATAGTACTGTAGTACTGCAGTGAGTTGCTTGTTAGAGTAGTAGTACTACTGTGTTAGCTAACTACAGAACTGCTGTGCTGTGAGTCACTTGCCACCTGGCATGTGTCACTTGCCACATGCCACTTGGCACTTGCCACATGTCACTTGGCACATGTCACTTGGCACTTGCCACGTGTTACTTGGCACGTGTCACTTGGCACGTGTCACTTGGCACTTGCCACTTGGCACGTGTCACTTGGCACGTGTCACTTGGCACGTGTCACTTGGTACGTGTCACTTGGCACGTGTCACTTGGTACGTGTCACTTGGTACGTGTCACTTGGCACGTGTCACTTGGCACTTGCCACGTGTAACTTGGCACTTGCCACTTGGCACGTAGCACTTGGCACGTAGCACTTGGCATGTGCCAAGTGGCAAGTGATGCGTGCCAAGTGACATGTGCCAAGTAGCCCAGGCCTGTGTAGTGGTCTGTATTGATAGTAGCCAGTGTTTAGTGGTTAAGAGGATGAACTGATGTGCTGTACTTTGTTGTATTCACGTATCATCTAATTTGTTTTCTATTTTTGCCCAAGTGGGCGCGTTTTTATTCTTTAACCAAGATCTAGATTGATTTAACATAATTGCTGTATAATAATTATGTAGATCTGGTAAATTCATGCCACCTTTATCTGTTTGGAAACAGAGTACTTCTCTACATATTCTTGGTTTTTGGTTGTTCCATATATAGTGAGACAATGTTTTATGAACAGAAAAGAAGAACTTCTGCGGTATGGGGATAGGGATAGTTTGAAATGTATATAGAATTATAGGCAAAATTAGCATTTTGGAGGACGCTATCCTCCCTGCCCAAGAAAGGGCTATCTGGGTGTATTGTTTACAGACATCTTCTATTTGTTTTAGGAATGGTACAAAATGAACTGCATATAACTGTGAGGAGTGTAAGCTAAGGTTTATTCCTAAATAAGATATATGGTAAGAGGCCCATTGGAAATTAAGTTTGTTTGTAATAATTCCTTTCACATCTGTAGAAATATTTATAGGAAGAATGTGTGTTTATCTCTCGTTAACTTTATAATAGGATACTGTTCCAAATTGTTCTAATATTGCATGAATCGTGAAAATTGACCGGGTCAGTTACCATAATTATGACATCATCACTCAGCATATAACCCAATTGTATTGGTAATATCTGCGGTAGGGATCCCTTTTATATGTGGGTGCGTTCTAATTTTTTCCGCTAATGGTTCCATGACAAGATAAAATATTAACCCCCTTGGTGCTATGATTCTTTCTGGATTTTATGGTCTAAAAACAGTGAAATTTTTTTGCATGCTTTAAGATCCTTAAACCGGAAAAAAAAATCATATATAGGGTTTTTTTTCTTTGGTGATTCTTGTAAGGGCCAAGAATAGCTAGGTGAGAAGTAGGGAGAGACCGGGAGCCCAATGGTGCAGTATCGTCAGGTATAGGAAGGATAGAATTATTATAGACAGAACTCACAAAGGTGGGCTGCAGTTCCTGCAACCACCGTATAGGCCTGCAGGGAATTAACAATCTCTGCTCGGATCCTACTGGATACTGGATGGTCACTCTCCTGTAGAACAACTGCAAAGCTATTACTTCCAAAGGCTGGTAATGGGTACGATGTTTGATCTATTCAACTATTTTAAAATTCAAAAAAACATTTTTACAACAAAAAGAGAGGTAATTGCATACTTCTCCAGAAGATATAGACACCAGTTCAACTGCAGTAAAGCGCGTCCACATGACGCCAAACGCGTCATGCGCATGACGCCAAACGCGTCATGCGGACGCGCTTTACTGCAGTTTACGACGAGGAATGCGGAAGTGGCCCGAGGACGACTGGCAGTCGTCCGAAAACGAAACTTAGCGGCGGAGGGAGACCGGAGGGCACCGAAGGACCAGCGCGGGCACAGGACGGCTGCAGGAGGCTTGGGAAAGCCCCCAGGTAAGTGAATTTATTTTTCCACGGCAGTTAAGGTTCCCTTTAAGTAGAGATAATGGGTCCTTTGATTTATCCTTTTTATGTGCCAGTTCTAAAAATGTAATCTCTTGCAGAAGCGAAGAAAGCTGATTTTGCCTCTCTTCCTTGTCCTTAGCAGCTAGAGCTATACAAATACCCCTAATATATACTGTACTTTATGTGCGAGCCATATGCTGGAACATTTAACATCTGGAGTATCATTTAGTTTAAAATATTCTGTCAGCTGGTCTTTAATTTGCAAAGCTGAAGGTGAACTCTCAACCAAATGTGCATTTAAGCGCCATAGAGGAGCATGATTATTATTATTATTATTATTATTATTTATGTTGTTTTTGATATCAAACCATATAGGGGAGTGGTCAGACCAAGTTATTGATTCTATTGTTGCATTTGAGATTTTTTTGTAACAGATTTCTATCCAACCAAAGCATATCACTTCGAGAGTATGAATGGTGTGGCTGAGAGTAGAAGGTGTAATTTCTACTGTGCCCATTAGGGCGCCTCCAAGAATCATATAGATTAGAGGACCACAGCAGATTTTTAATACTACAAAAATTAGTTCTGGTAGGGTTAGACATATCTAGAGCGTTATCTACTATGCAATCAAAATCTCCTATAATCAATACATGCCCAAATTTTAGTTGTTTACCTTTGGAGATTATTTTTTTAAAATGAACCTTGCTTGGTTAGTGTCGGGGGCATAAATGTTTACTAACGTGTACTACACGTTGTTTAATTTAGCAGTTAAGATGATATATCTGCCTTTTGGGTCTAATTGCACTTGAGCTATTTCACATCTAATTTGGTTAGTTATAGCTAGTAGTACTCCTTGTTTTTAGCATCTGTAGAGGCTAAAAAAATATTTGGATATAAAGGGTGGGAACTAGTGTTGGGCGAACAGTGTTCGCCACTGTTCGGGTTCTGCAGAACATCACCCTGTTCGGGTGATGGTCGAGTTCGGCCGAACATCTGATGGTGTTCGGCCAAACTGTTCGGCCATATGGCCAAACTAAGAGCGCATGGCCGAACGTTCGGCTAGCACTGTGATTGGTTGAACGGGTCACGTGTAGTGTTGGGCGAACATCTAGATGTTCGGGTTTGGGCCGAACACGGTCGCGATGTTCGGGTGTTCGAGCCGAACTCCGAACATAATGTAGGTCAATGGGGACCCGAACTTTCATGCTTTGTAAAGCCTCCTTACATGCTACATACCCCAAATTTAGAGGGTATGTGCACCTTGGGAGTGGGTACAAGAGGAAAAATTTTTTAGCAAAAAGAGCTTATAGTTTTTGAGAAAATCGATTTTAAAGTTTCAAAGGGAAAACTGTCTTTTAAATGCGGGAAATGTCTGTTTTCTTTGCACAGGTAACATGCTTTTTGTCGGCATGCAGTCATAAATGTAATACAGATAAGAGGTTCCAGGAAAAGGGACCGGTAACGCTAACCCAGCAGCAGCACACGTGATGGAACAGGAGGAGGGCGGCGCAGGAGGAGAAGGCCACGCTTTGAGACACAACAACCCACGCCTTGCATGAGGACAAGAAGCGTGCGGATAGCAATTTGCATTTTGTCGCCATGCAGTCATAAATGTAATACAGATGAGAGGTTCAATAAACAGGGACCGGAAACGCTAACCCATCACAGATGTTCATTGTTCATGTTACTTGGTTAGGGTCCGGGAGTGTTGCGTAGTCGTTTCCAATCCAGGATTGATTCATTTTAATTTGAGTCAGACGGTCTGCATTTTCTGTGGAGAGGCGGATACGCCGATCTGTGACGATGCCTCCGGCAGCACTGAAACAGCGTTCCGACATAACGCTGGCTGCCGGGCAAGCCAGCACCTCTATTGCGTACATTGCCAGTTTGTGCCAGGTGTCTAGCTTCGATACCCAATAGTTGAAGGGTGCAGATGGATTGTTCAACACAGCTACGCCACCTGACATGTAGTCCTTGACCATCTTCTCCAGGCGATCGGTGTTGGAGGTGGATCTGCACGCTTGCTGTTCTGTGTGCTGCTGCATGGGTGTCAGAAAATGTTCCAACTCCAAGGACACTGCCGATACCATTCCCTTTTGGGCACTAGCTGCGGCTTGTGTTGTTTGCTGCCCTCCTGGTCGTCCTGGGTTTGCGGAAGTCAGTCTGTCGGCGTACAACTGGCTAGAGGAGGGGGAGGATGTCAATCTCCTCTCTAAAGTCTCCACAAGGGCCTGCTGGTATTCTTCCATTTTTACCTGTCTGACTCTTTCTTCAAGCAGTTTTGGAACATTGTGTTTGTACCATGGATCCAGAAGGGTATAAACCCAGTAATTGGTGTTGTCCAGAATGCGCACAATGCGTGGGTCGCGTTCAATGCAGTCCTAGGCCGAAGAGGTCATAGCCTAGGGTCACAAAAACCTGTTTATTTGGGCAATTTCAATGGTGGCGAGTCTGACGTACATAAATCGCAGCAATGGCCGTTAGCAACGTCTGAATTTCACGAAATGTCTCATGCAGGTAGAAGACATATTGTTAGACTTGGATTCCAAAGATGGGGTCCCTACATCTCTGCAAACCAGAGTTACAGGGGTGCAAAATTGGTTAAATTCCCTCATAGGCTTTCATTGCCTCCCTATTTCACTTTCCAAAATCTCACATCTATTCAAAGGGCAATTGCTTAGCAGTGGCAAATTTTCTAGCATTGTAGGGACCCTTAGGGGGAACATGACTGGTGAGTTTTGGGCCCCTAGGCCGAAGAGGTCATAGCCTAGGGTCACAAAAACCTGTTTATTTGGGCAATTTCAATGGTGGCGAGTCTGACGTACATAAATCGCAGCAATGGCCGTTAGCAACGTCTGAATCTCACGAAATGTCTCATGCAGGTAGAAGACATATCGTTAGACTTGGATTCCAAAGATGGGGTCTCTACATCTCTGCAAACCAGAGTTACAGGGCTCCAAATTTGGTAAAATCCCCCATAGGCTTTCATCGGGCCTACTATTTACCGTTCCAAAATCTCACACCATTTCAAAGGGCAATGGCTCAGCAGTGGCAAAACTCACCAGTCATGTTCCCCCTAAGGGTCCCTACAATGCTAGAAAATTTGCCACTGCTGAGGAATTGCATCTGAAAAGATGTGAGATTTTGGAAAGTGAAATAGGGAGGCAATGAAAGCCTACGGGGGATTTTACCAATTTTGCACCCCAAAAGGGAATGGTATCGGCAGTGTCCTTGGAGTGGGAAAATTTTCTGACACCCATGCAGCAGCACACAGAACAGCAAGCGTGCAGATCCACCTCCAACACCGATCGCCTGGAGAAGATGGTCAAGGACTACATGTCAGATGGCATAGCTGTGTTGAACAATCCATCTGCACCCTTCAACTATTGGGTATCGAAGCTAGACACCTGGCACAAACTGGCAATGTATGCAATCGAGGTGCTGGCTTCCCCGGCAGCCAGCGTTATGTCGGAACGCTGCTTCAGTGCTGCCGGAGGCATCGTCACAGATCGGCGTATCCGCCTCTCCACAGAAAATGCAGACCGTCTGACTCAAATTAAAATGAATCAATCCTGGATTGGAAACGACTACGCAACATTCCCGGGACCCCAACCAAGTAACATGAACAATGAACATCTGTGATGGGTTAGCGCTTCCGGTCCCTGTTTATTGAACCTCTCATCTGTATTACATTTATGACTGCATGGCGACAAAATGTAAATTGCTATCCGCACGCTTCTTGTCCTCATGCAAGGCCTGGGTTGTTGTGTCTCAAAGCGTGGCCTTCTCCTCCAGCACCGCCCTCCTCCTGTTCCATCACGTGTGCTGCTGCTGGGTTAGCGTTACCGGTCCCTTTTCCTGGAACCTCTTATCTGTAATACATTTATGACTGCATGCCGACAAAAAGCATGTTACCTGTGCAAAGAAAACAGACATTTCCCGCATTTAAAAGACAGTTTTCCCTTTGAAACTTTAAAATTGATTTTCTCAAAAACTATAAGCTATTTTTGCTAAAAAAAAATTTCCTCTTGTACCCACTCCCAAGGTGCACATACCCTGTAAATTTGGGGTATGTAGCATGTAAGGAGGCTTTACAAAGCACGAAAGTTCGGGTCCCCATTGACTTCCATTATGTTCGGAGTTCGGCTCGAACACCCGAACATCGCGGCCATGTTCGGCCTGTTCGGCCCGAACCCGAACATCTAGATGTTCGCCCAACACTAGTGGGAACGCTTAGGCGATTTGACCTTATGAAATTGTGTCTTTTGTACACATAAATATGTCTGCTTGTAATAAAATAGCCTGCTTCCATACCATGGATCTCTTGAAAGGGGAATTGTGCCTTTTAGCATTATGAGATAAAATCCTCATGTAATTTCACTAATAGTAACATAATTAGAGATGTTGTGAACATCAAATTTTGGGTTCGCGGACTCCGAACTCAAACTTTCCTAAAAGTTTGAGTTTGCGCGAACCACGCGTACCACCATAGACTTCAATGGGCACACAAATTTTAAGACCCACGGAGACTCTTCTGGCCACAAAAGTGATGGAAGCGAGAGTACAGACAATGGGGGTTTTCCAGCCCCTATGGTCGGGCTGAGGTAGTTCAATGACAGTAAAGTGAGCATAAAAACACTGGTTCTGCAGTGTGGGCCCAGTGTTTGCCTAGTAGGCTTTATTAGTCACCTGAGGTGACTATTAAAAAAAAGGTTTTGCCAAAACGTATCCAGCCAATCAAATTTGGTCTGTCCACAATGAAGCAACGACCTCATCTTGGGTGTGCCCCCAACACACTCATATAGGTCATTGCTTCATTGTGATATGCAAGCCCCTTCACCACGACAAGGTAACAATCACAAAGGGGAATTTACATTATGTACATGCCTTTTTTTGTTGTTGTAGACACTGTGTAGCACCAGAGGCCACAAACATTGGGCAAGAATTATTAGGTTTTGCAGCCTTAAAAATTCAGGATTAACTTAGACCCTTGTTGGTGGTGGTGGAGAAGTCATGCGGCATGCAGAGAGGAAATACAGCTGTATGGGGACTGATTTATAAGTCTTCAAGCAGGCAGTAACCCTCCTGGATCCATGGTGCGCAGTGAGGACAACAGAAATAGTGACAGTGAAGCTGCAGAGACAGTAACCCTCCAGGATCCATAAAGCAGAAAACCGAGAGCCCAATATAGTGTAGTATGTATTGAATCAGGGAGGATAACTGAGATGCAAGTAGTATACTTACAAACGAGGGTTACCGCTCAGGCAACCACTTTAAAGGCAGGTAGGGAGATTGAGTCTGCCCCTACTCAGAACTAAGATGTCGCTCTCTGTAGAAAGGAAAAAAGAGGGTGAACCACCCTTCCACCTGGGGTGGATAATCTTGACGTAAAGGTGTACAGAGGCGCCAACAGAGTAAAATGTGCTAAAACATTAAAAATATTCAAGTGGCGGCGGTGGACCTGCCACTCAGAAACAGACACGATGCTGTTGCTTGTGATGCAGAACAATTTGTTCACATACTCCTATAAAATACTGCTACGCGTTTCACGGGCACAATCCCGCTTCATTAGGCAATCAACCAAACGGAGTATCACTAAAATATGACAGAGATGGATAGCGTATCACCAGGGCCGGGCCGAGGCATAGGCTGGAGAGGCTCCAGCCTCAGGGCGCTGTGTAGGAGGGGGCGCAAAATTCATTCAGGTGTCATTCCTAATTGTGTTTGAAGCAGAAAGAAATAAGAAAAGGGGATACATGGCAGTGACTGCAAGCCAGATAACTAGAGATTAAGGTGTTGGGGAGGTTGTGGACCCTGTGGCGCCTTTTAGTCTAAAAGCAATCAGTGTGTGACGGCTGGGGTGGGAGGGATGGAGGGGCGCACTTTGGTGTCTCAGCCTTGGGTGCTGGACGACCTTGTCCCGGCTCTGCGTATCACTAATACGCTATCCATCTCTGTCATATTTTAGTGATACTCCGTTTGGTTGATTGCCTGATGAAGCGGGATTGTGCCCGTGAAACGCGTAGCAGTATTTTATAGGAGTATGTGAACAAATTGTTCTACATCACAAGCAACAGCATCGTGTCTGTTTCTGAGTGGCAGGTCCACCGCCGCCACTTGAATATTTTTAATGTTTTAGCACATTTTACTCTGTTGGCGCCTCTGTACACCTTTACTCCAGGATCCATGGTGGCCATGGTGCGCACCATTCCAGCACGGCTGTCACTATGCAAACAGCTGTTTGCGGTGCGTTACACAGTGAGTTTGGTGTGTCAGTGTGAAGCAGTACACTAATTACACTCCCTGATTGATGTATACACATGCAAGATGTTTTAAAGCCCTTTAGGCCTCCAATTTAGCAATAAAATGAGATTTCTGCCCTTAAAATGCTGCTGTGTGTCAAATCCTGATTTTTCCCGGGAACTTTTGGCATGTATCCCACTCTGCCATGCCCCCCTCCAGGTGTTAGACCCCTTGAAACATCTTTTCCATCACTTTTGTGGCCGGCATAAATGTTTCTAGTTTTCAAAGTTCGCCTCCCCATTGAAGTCTATTGCGGTTCGCGAAAGTTTGCATGTTCGCGAATGTTTGCGGAAGTTCGTGAACCGAAAAACCAACCATTGTTGCCCTTAGAAGCTAAACACACCTCCAGATCCGCTGGAATGCAATGCTGTGTCAGCTTGTTAATAATACAGAGCCAAAATAATCCAACATTCATACAGACTGTTTCAAACTGATTGATCCTCATCAGTGCACGGCATTGATTAATGTGGCTCTATGGAGTGGGACTTGAAACACCCAGAGGTACAAACTAACCAGCAAGCTCAAGGTGAACCAGAACTTATTGGAGTGTGTAAGGGGCTACAATGGTCCAAAAAAAACGTACTCAAATGCTATGACACATCATTGCATTCCAGCAGATCTGGAGGTGTGTTTAGCTTCTAACGGCAACAATGGTGGATTTGCATATTTCAGCAGCGATGCACTGGGAGACATCTCCAGCTCACTCCAACCTGAATTATCACAAATACTTTCTGTTTTAAGAAAGCAAACTTTTGTTTTCTATAGCATTTTAGTAAGGGGGCTTTTTGGACCATTGTAGCCCCTTACACACTCCAATGAGTTCTGGTTCACCATGAGCTTGCTGGTTAGTTTGTTATTTTATTGTAAAACTGGAGACAGTTTAAATTTGACAATATGAAAAGAGAAGTTTCTATGAATTGTAGGATTTTCTCATGAATTCTGGTAAGTATTCCTTCATCCTGATACATCTTCCTGTTTTGCCCACATTTAAGCTATCAATTGCTGTTAGACTACTAAAGTTAATTTAAAAGCACTCTATTTCATTTCAACTTTCCATTCTGCTGGACTGTGTTTTGTATTTGTAAGCCTCTAGCTTATCAGCATGCTTTGATTTAATTTTCGTCTTTGTGGTCACCTCAGAACAATTATGTGTTCTCTGTGTTTTTTCCAAACCATAATATCCCAGTCACAGCTGTGCCTTAGGGTCAGGTTGTCTTGACGTTTCCTAATCAATTGCAGAATTTAATTCAATTTCTACTTGCCACAACTCAATTTCAGCTTGCCACAGAGCTATCTAAATGCAATTCCTTTATGTTAAAAGTATTAATTCAATAGTCCTTATTAAAATATGTCTTAACAATTTTTGAGCAGTTGGACATAATCTCTTGTCAACCAAGGTCTTGTATCATACAGAACCATTCTGCAGTCTTCTTAGTGTTCTCCCATTTTGGAATATTTGTCTTAACAACTGAGGTTTTTAAAGATAATCAAAATATACTTCCCACGATGTGAATGGATACGTAATGGTAAACGTTTTGTTACATATGCTAGATGTTCTAAACCTTTTATTGCATATACTGGTCATTCAAACCTTTTATAAGGTTACAAAACTCAGTGAAACTTAAACCTTAACTAATGTACAGCGCTGCATAATATGTTGGCGCTTTATAAATACAATAAATAAATAATAAATAAAAGTCCTATTCAGATGAGTTCTATGTCAGTAGTAAGGTTTTGCTCAGTCTCAGTCAGTGGTCAGAGCACAATCAAGCTTTCTGTCAGCAGTCAATGCCATAAATGCAGAGACCGAACATGTCGATTGCAGTGCAGGAGATTTGGGCGCAGCCAGCGCCACCATAAACCGTAATAGGAATTATTTCTATAGCAGCGCACAGTGAGTAATTTCAGCATTGTCAGAAGGGCTGTTACTTTTAAAACCCTGTAATTCGTATGCCAGTAATAGCTGGCAGCCAAATTACATCATTCCCCACCATCCACGTGGACCTGAAGGGGGAATAGTAATTAACACCGCCGGGACTTGTGCAGGAACAGGATAAGCCATATTTCAACTTTATCCTGCGTCCAAGTCTTCTGGCAGCAATTTCATTCGTACGCTGCAGAGATTGCAAGTACATTTTTCAGTGGAACTTGAGGCTCTGTAGCTACAACACTTGCACTGGCGATATGGTAGTTAGTCCCAGTAAGAAGTCACTGTGTGCTCACCATTTCTGTTAGTGCTGGTATTGTAGCCTTAGTCTGTATCCACAGTAACTGTACATTAAAACTTCATAAGCATCAGGGTTTGTAGTGTTGCTAGGATCCTTGGAGATGCGGGGCATCCCTGTGCACCAGATCAGATTCAAATTGCTGTGCACACAGCATGCAGTGGCAAAAAATGGGTGTGGCCATGTAGCTGGAAGTGAGCATGGTAATGGGTGGGGCCAAATGTACATGGACTTAGCCACAGTGGAGATTAGACGGTGGGCCTGCCCTAGCAAAACAGTGGCTGAAGTCTAATTTAAAAAAAAAATGCCTTAGTTATTATCATACATATTAACCTCTTGCCGACCGCGTCACGCCAGTAGGCGTGGCCGCGGCGGCAGCCCCAGGACCGCCTAACGCCAATTGGCGTAAAGTCCTGGGGCTCTGTTTTGCAGGAGATCGCGCGCAGGCTGCGCGCGCATCTCCTGCTTGGGGGGCGGAGCTCCGCCCCGCCTTCAGTCTCCGAGCGGCTATTGCCGCTCGGGAGACTGTTAGACGGCGTGATCGCCGTCTATTTACTCTGTGCAGCGCTGCGATCAGCAGCAGCGCTGCACTGGGGACAGCCGTGTGACACGGCTGTCCCCCTGGGGGACAAGAGAGCGATCGGCTCTCATAGGCAGAAGCCTATGACAGCCGATCGCCGTAATTGGCCGGCTGTGGGGAGGGAGGGAGCGAGGGAGGGAAGGGATTTAAAGGAAGAGGGTTTTTTTTTTTTTTTAAAACAGCAACACAAATATTTATTAAAAAAAAATAAACATGGGGGGAGCGATCAGACCCCACCAACAGAGAGCTCTGTTGGTGGGGAGAAAAGGGGGGGGGGAATCACTCGTGTGCTATGTTGTGCGGCCCTGCAGCTTGGCCTTAAAGCTGCAGTGGCCTTTTAAACTAAAAATTGCCTGGTCACTAGGGGGGTTTAGCCCTGCAGTCCTCAAGAGGACTAGGCTCACTTTTGTATTTCTCTGTAACACAGATGGCAGTACATTTTACACAAACTCTTTATCTGTAGAAAAAAAATGATCAGAGATATGCTTAGGTATAATGGTGCAGCTCTCAGATCCTGTGGGTACAGCAGTGACAGAAGAAGGCCTGGCAGATGGTGTTGCTGTGGCCTGGCTGGCTATAATGTTATAGTCTGGCTGGTGATGATGCTGTGGCCTGGCAGTGATGATTGCTGGGCAGGCTGGCAGTGATTCAGTACTGGCTGGTGATGATGCTGTGCTGGGTTGGTGGCTATGCTGTGCTGGCTGAAACTTGCTACAAGGAGGGTGTTTTCATCTTCCTCTTAGAAGCAACGAAAAGATATGGAAGTTGGAGTACATTGACTTGTTGTCTCTGTTCCTGTTGTTAAGGAGGATGCTGAACGTGAAAGGAGGAGGCCTATTGCTAGGACTTTTTAATACTGGCTGCAGGCATTCTGTATTTGTGCTAGCATCTTCAGAGAAAAATTCCCAGATAAACGTGTGAGGGTTGTTTCAGCACGTTGATATTGTGCTGGAGGCTTAATGTAATTTTAGGCTGTTAAGTTGGTTCTATTACAATTAGTTTTTCAGGCAGAAGTTGGCAGAGCACCCAAACCTGAAATCAGCCCACCAACTGTAACTTCACAGCCAATGGTCCTCCTGAAACTTTGTTCATGAGAGTCAACAATACCACTGAACAGTCACCTCCAACAGAACTGAAAGTGTCACAGATAGAGATGACACGAACGGTTCGCCAGCGAACGGTTCCCGGCGAACTTCCGGGGGTTCGCTATCGCAGGGAACGGCAAACTTTTCCGGAAGTTGGGTTCGCCACCATAGTGCACCATTAGAGTCAACTTTGACCCTCTACATCACAGTCAGCAGGCACATTGTAGCCAATCAGGCTGCACTCCCTCCTGGAGCCACTTCCCCCTTATAAAAGGCAGGCCCCGCCGGCCATTATACACACTCGTGCCTGCAGTGAATAGAGAAGGGACAGCTGGAGCAGTGCAGACTCTCTCATAGGGAAAGATTAGTTAGGCTCTTGTAGGCTTGTTAGCTTGCTCCTTGCTGATTCTTATTGCTAAAATAGCACCCCACAACAGCTCTTTTGAGAGCTAATCTTGTTCTTGTGATCTATTTTTTTTCGTTTCTGTGTGTCCCACTGACACTTGTGTTGCATAGACAGCCTTGATAATCCATACTGTGTGTGTGCCACTGCCAGGCTCAGCACATTCAGTGACTACCTGTGTATGTGACAGGTGCACATTGTAATACCCATTACTGCATATACCTACCTACCTGTTGTTCACAGTGCACCCACCTACATATGTGAGTTAAGCGCACGCTCTGTCACTGTGCCTGTCTGCTACCTGTCTGTGTGTGACAGGTGCACATTTTAATACCCATCACTGCATATACCTACCTGTTGTGTTCAGTGCACCCACCTACCTCCGTGAGTGCACGCAGTGTGATATACCACTCCATGCATACCTGTTAACTGCACCTGTGTGACTGCACATTGTATTAGTCAAGTCAGTGCATACCTTTCACTTCATCCCCCCAATATGGACAAAACAAAAGGCAGAGGCAGGCCACCTAGCAGATCTGTTTGAGGTTGCGCTGTCGTGATTTCGTGCGGCCCTCGACCAAAGTGCAGTGTTCAGAAGAAGGCACGTGCCATCAATCCCCAATATTCTCAGGACATACTTGAATATTTAACACAGAACACCTCATCTTTCTCAGCTTCCGCACAGAAGCGTGACATATCTTCCTCCTCCTGGTCTGATTCTGGCACCCCCCTTAACACTCAGTCGGCCGCCACCACCAAAGTGCCATCACCCCAGGGCTCAGAGGTGTGGACATTTTTTTGTGTTTCTGCCTCAGATGAGAGCAATGCCATCTGTACTCTCTGCCACCGAAAATTGAGCTGTGGAAAAACCAAGACCCACGTAGGGACAACTACCTTACAAAGGCACATGATTACAAAGCACAAACTGCAATGGGATGATCACTGAGGAAAAACAGCACACAAAAGCAAAGCCACACACCGCAGTGGAAGATACCAGGCCGCAATTTTTTCTCAAAAAAGGCGATACCTAAACTGTACCGTGATGTTAAAAGGCACACAGCGTTGCGTCAAGGGTCCATCTGACCACGGATGCCTGGTCTGCAAAGCACGCTCAGGCCTGCCCGAAGACTAAGTCAGTCCCCACACACAGCATCTCTGCCTGCACGCCGTGTGACTGCCTGCCCCAAGACTAAGTCGCTCCCCACACAGCATATCTGCCCGCAGGCCGGTTGACTGCCTCCTCTGCCACCACCAATAGGGTTCAGGACTCCAGGTGGATTCCTGAATATACTAATTTTTGTGGTGCGTGTACATGCCTGCCTAATTTTTCAACAAAACAAAAGGTATGTACATGTGCCAATTCCCCTTCGTGATCATTACCTTGCCGCGGTGAAGGGGCTTGAATATCACAATGAAGCAATGACTGCCGGCTATATGAGTGTGTGTGTGTGTGTGTGTGGGGGGGGGGGGGGTGGCACACCAAAGATAATAAGGTCGTTGCCTCATTGTGGACAGACCAAATTTGATCAGCTGGACAGTCATTGTTGTTCTGTCATTGAGCTACCTCAGCCTGGCGACCATATGAGCTCGAAAACCACCATCGCCTGCACTCTGGCCATCAGGGCCGGACCATCAACCAGGCAAATAAAGCATTAGCTTGGGGCCCCAGTAAGAGTCTAAGGGCCCTATCAGCCAGCCGAGGAGCCAGCATCTTACATTTTATCAGCCATAGGCATTGCTAGCACAAAAGATTTGTAGCAAGTGCCACAATCCTTTTGTGGGGTGCCACGAACCTCCCCCTGCAAAATCACAGCAGTTAGCTCCTCCAAGTCTCTGTAGCCTGCAGACATCCTCTCCTTCAGGCTTGTACCTCTAGCATCTGACAATGCGTCAGACGCCAGACACTAGGGGGAGTCCGGAAGAGAGGAAAGCTGCAGGCTCAGAGTGCACACAGACGGAGGGATTCCCTCCAGGCTCCAGCACTGTCCTCTTCAACTTTACAAGTCTGCTAGCTCTGCACTACTCTCTGCCCCGCCCCTCACTATCTGAATGCCAGCATGGGTGGCTGGAGAAGGAAGAGGAGAAAGCCAGCCAGCGGTGACAGGTAACACAGGCTACCCAGCCCTGCACAGCACATCATTACCAACTTTCAAACGTTGGCCTCATTATCTATATATACAGTATGAGTGTGTTCATGTGCACTATTGTCCTTCACATTGATATTTATTTCATGCTGCCTACACGTAGCAGGCAGCGTCTGCTGAGCCTGAGCTGGAATGTCAGGCATGCCTCTCATATACCTGGCAGCACACCCTCTCTCCTTCTAGATCTCTGCATACAGTCTGCTATCTGAGGCTACTGCACAGGATACAAGGGTGAGAGGTGGGCACAGTGGGGGATGCTAACTTCTCTTGTGTAGCCTGTGTAGTTTATAAATAACATAATTAAAACATAACATTTGGGAAGTGGGGTAGTGTGTCTTTGCATTGTACATTCATGCATGTTCTGCAGCATAACTGGCCAGCATAGGTGTATTTGCGTTATCATGTCTGTATAATACAGTATTGCGATGCTTTCATTTGCTCTATCTCTTTGCCCTCATTGTAATTTTGTCTACCCCCTCCGCCCCTTTCACTCTCTGTGTCCACCTCTGCTCTGTGTCACCCTATGTATGACCCTCTCTCCATCTCTTGTACTCATCTAATAAGTTTTTTTGGATACTGTGAAAACAAATCACAGACAAAATGCACATACAGCAGAGTCCCTGTTATCCGGAACTCAGGCAATCGGAAGTCTCAACTAACCGTCATGCCTTAAGGATAACAGAGACTTATAGTGTTTGGGGGGGGGGGGTGGAGGCATTTTAAATGCTTATTAAAGCCTCCAGCGATGTCTGGAAGTCTCCCGGTTCCTTTTTGCAGGCTCCTATCGGCTTTCCAGTGTGGTGCACAGAAGCTGGCATGTCACATGACCCAATGCGGGTTATGTGAATCGCAGACTTGCATGCATGGAGGGTGACAGAAAGCTGTTAGGAACCCACAAGGAGGTACAGGGAGACTGCCAGATATCGCTGGAGGCTCGGTGATTTGCAGGGGAAGGTCTCTGCTCCTCAAACAACCAGCAAGCATGTGTCTGGCATCGGCTAATCCCTGCCAGTGCTGGACACTGGGGACTTTGCTGTATTGTGCAGCAAAACACTTGTGGGAAATAATCTGTGGTCCCCAAAGACACAAATGTGATCCCTCCCTGACTGTCTGTGGAAGAGAAAGGGCTTTGGGAGGGAAAATGTACAAATCCACAGCTCATCGTAGCGCACAGTCTCTCCCCCTCCAACCACTCCAGAACTCAGTGTGTGTGTGTGTCTGTGTATGTGTGTGTACAGTGTGTCTGTGTATACAGTGTGTCTGTGTGTGTGTACAGTGTGTCTGTGTGTGTGTACAGTGTGTCTGTGTATGTGTGTACAGTGTGTCTGTGTATGTGTGTACAGTGTGTCTGTGTATGTGTGTACAGTGTGTCTGTGTATGTGTGTACAGTGTGTCTGTGTGTCTGTGTGTGTGTACAGTGTGTCTGTGTGTGTGTGTGTGTGTGTGTGTGTGTGTGTGTGTGTGTGTGTGTGTGTGTGTGTGTGTGTGTGTGTGTGTGTGTGTGTGTGTGTGTGCTCGCTTGTTCGTCTGGGCTGGATGAGGTGCTGCTACAGAGTCAGCAGAGTTCAGAGAGGAGTTGAGGCATGGAGGGGCGCCAGCCAGGGAGCTGCTGATAGTAGGTAAGATGCTTGCTCCTTGGTTGGCTGCATGTCGAGGGGGGGGGGGCCCAATTTGTAAGTCTGCTTAGGGCCCCATTCAGCCTTAATCCGGCTCTGCTGGCCATGGTGCGCACCATTCCAGCACGGCTGTCACAACACAAGCAGCTGTTTGCGGTGTGTTACACAGTGAGTTTGGTGTGTCAGTGTGAAGCAGGACTCTAATTACACTCCCTGATTGACAACTCCCTCAACCTACCGGCTTCAATCTTTTCCGCGCAGACCGCAACCACTCTCTCTCAGGGAAAAGTAAGGGCGGCGGAATCTGCTTTTATATCAATGCCACTTGGTGCTCAAACACAACCATCCTGCAGAAGTGCTGCTCCCCAGACATCGAGTTTCTGCTCATAAACTGCAGGCCTCAGTACTCGCCAAGGGAGTTCACCTCCTATGTCCTCGCAGGTGTCTACATTCCCCCGGATGCGGACACCAAGAATGCCCTGCGTATACTCAGCGACATCATATCGCGGTGGGAGACGTCCCTCCCGGACTCCCTTTTCATCGTGTTAGGGGACTTTAATAGTGCAAACCTTCCCCAGGAGCTGCCCCGATACAAGCAACATGTCACCTGCCCCACCAGAAATCAGAACACCCTGGACCATTGCTTCGCGGTCCTCAAAGGTGCGTACAAGGCTACCCGCAGGGCTGCCCTAGGTAACTCTGACCACTGCCTAATCCACCTGATCCCCACCTACAGAAGGCACCTTGAGACCTCCAAGCCGTCTGTCAGGCCAGTGAAAAAGTGGACGGAAGAGGCTAGGAGTCAACTACAAGCCTGCTTCGACAGCACTGACTGGTCAGCCTTGGAGGCTCCCTGCCTGGATGAATGGACAGAGAACGTCACCTCCTATATCAGTTTCTGTGAGGAGTCATGCATCCCAACGTCAGCTATCAAAGTCTTCCCAAATAACAAACCCTGGTTTAACGGCAGGCTACGCCGACTCCATAGGATCAAAGAGGAAGCACACAAATCTGGCACCCCACAGGAGTTCAGGGAGGCCAGGAATACCTTGAATCGAGAGCTAAAGGCGGCAAAGAGAGACTATTCAGATAAACTAAGTCTGAACCTGCAGTCCAACAACTCACGGGATGTCTGGAAAGGCCTCAGGGCCGCCACCAACTTCAGGCCCCCTCCTCAACACACACCTCCTAGCATTGCGCTAGCTGAGGAGCTCAACAAATTCTATTGCAGGTTCGAGCACCAATCCACCCACCTCGTGAACCTAGCACTCGATTCCTCACCAACAGAGCTTCTCCCCACCTCATCCCGCCTAGCTGTCGCTGCCCCCCTGAAACCGGAAATAGTCCACGAGGCTGAAGTCTTACGGCACCTCCAGAAGCTCAACTCCAGGAAGGCTTCAGGCCCGGTTGGCATATCCCCCACCTGCCTGAAAACCTGTGCAATTCAGCTAGCCCCGATCCTTACCTCCATCTTCAGTAAATCCCTGTCGCTGGGCAGGGTCCCCTCCTGCTTCAAAAAAGCCGTCATCATACCAGTCCCCAAGAAGCCAGGAGTCACAGATCTTAACAACTACAGACCTGTTGCCCTAACTCCAATCATCATGAAGACCTTCGAAAGACTCGTCCTCTCTTATCTGAAGGATCACACCACCACCAAAATGGACCCCCTGCAGTTTGCGTACAGGGCCAACCGGTCTGTGGAGGATGCCATCAACATCAGCCTAGCACACATCACAGGACATCTAGATAATCCCAACACCTACGCCAGAATCCTGCTCCTGGACTTCAGCTCCGCTTTCAACACCATATGCCCCATCATCCTGTATGAAAACTTATCACGACTCGGTGTTGACCTCAATCTGTGTACCTGGATCAAGGATTTCCTTACCAAAAGGTCACAGCTAGTGAGAATTGGCGGCTGCTCCTCCAGTGTAAGAACCACCAACACAGGTGCCCTTCAAGGGTGTGTGCTGTCGCCGATACTCTTTTCCCTGTACACAAACAGCTGTTCCTCATCCGCCGAATCTGTCAAAGTCATCAAGTTTGCAGATGACACCACCATCCTGGGGCTCATTGGCGAGAACGGGGAGCATGAATACCGCAAAGAGATCGAGCAGATCCTCGGGTGGTGCAAGGATAACAATCTCGTACTAAATACGGTGAAAACTGTGGAACTGATTGTTGACTTTAGAAGGAATGCTCCGTCTCCCAGTCCGATCTCCATCAATGGTACTGAGGTCTCCAGGGTACACAGCGCTCGGTTCCTAGGAACTACCATCACTAACAACTTGAAGTGGGATGTAAATTCCACCGTAACTCAAAAGAAAGCCCAGCAGAGGCTATTCTTTCTCAGGCAGCTGAGAAAGTTTGGAATGCCGCGGGAGCTAATGACTAGTTTCTACACTGCCACCATTGAGTCTGTCCTCTGCTCCTCTATCATTGTCTGGTACTCTGGAGCAAACGCAAAGGACAGGCACAAACTGTAATCAGTGCTGCTGAGAAGATCATCGGGTCACCCCTGTCTCCTCTGGATCTCCTTCATACATCTCGATTGATGTCCAGGGCCAACAGGATTACCCAAGACCCTTCACACCCGGGCAGCCGCTTCTTCGATCTCCTTCCCTTAGGCCGCCGTTATAGGACCATCTGCACCAAAACCGCCAGGCATAGAAACACCTTCTTCCCCCAAGCGGTCCTCCTACTCAACTCGTGCACTATCCCTTGACATTCCCTAATCCTCCTTAGCTGGCCCAGCGGATGAGTGTTTGCCTGTAAGATATCCCCGATGCACTATATGCTACCACATCATGTTTGTTTTTGCACAAATTGTCTTGCCTATCTACACTATGAGCTGTTGTGGTTGTTGTTAGTCAATTGTAATGGTAAATTGTATTGTTGCTCTGTAGTTTTTATTCTGTACCATATTGATGCGATCTATTGATCAATGCACTACCTGTACTTTGCCAATGGCCATGTGTCCACAAATAATTCCGGGTGCGACGTCTGTCGCCCTTGGCGAATAAAGTTGATTCTGATGTAATCACATGCAAGATGTTTTAAAGCACTTTAGGCCTGCAATTAAGCATTCAATGTGATTTCGGCCCTTAAGCACCTTAGCGGTATGGACGAGCTCAGCTCGTCTATTACCGCCAGAGGGTGCCGCTCCGGCCCTGCTGGGCTGATTTTGATGAAATAAAAAGCAGCACACGCAGCCGGCACTTTGCCAGCCGCGTGTGCTGCCTGATCGCCGCCGCTCTGCGGCGATCCGCCACGAGCAGTGGCGAAAGAGGGTCCCCCCAGCCGCCCGAGCCCTGCGCAGCCGGAACAAATAGTTCAGGCCAGCGCTAAGGGCTGGATTGGAGGCGGCTGACGTCAGGACGTCGGCTGAAGTCCATGACGTCACTCCGCTCATCGCCATGGCGACGAGGAAAGCCAAACAAGGAAGGCTGCTCATTGCAGCCTTCCTTGTTACTTCTGCTTGCCGGAGGCGATCGGAAGAATGCCTCCGGAGCGTCCTCTAGTGGGCTTTCATGCAGCCAACTTTTAGTTGGCTGCATGAAATAGGTTTTTTTTAATTTAAAAAAAAACCTCCCGCAGCCGCCCTGGCGATCTCAATAGAACGCCAGGGTGGTTAAAACACTGTTTTGCGTCAAATCCAGATTTGTTGCCGGGACTTTTGGCATCTATCCAACTCCGCCTTGCCCTCCTCCAGGTGTTAGACCCCTTGAAACATCTTTTCCATCACTTTTGTGGCCAGCATAAATTTTTCTAGTTTTCCAAGTTCGCCTCCCCTTTGAAGTCTATTGCGGTTCACGGAAGTTCATGCGAACCGAATTTTTTGCGGAAGTTCATGAACCCGGTTCGCAAACCGAAAATTGTAGGTTCGGGCCATCAGATCAGTGTCATAGTTACATAGTTACATAGTTATTTTGGTTGAAAAAAGACATACGTCCATCGAGTTCAACCAGTATAAAGTACAACACCAGCCTGCTCCCTCACATATCCCTGTTGATCCAGAGGAAGGCGAAAAAACCCTTACAAGGCTTGGTCCAATTAGCCCCAAAAGGGAAAAATTCCTTCCCGACTCCAGATGGCAATCAGATAAAATCCCTGGATCAACATCATTAGGCATTACCTAGTAATCACTAGGCATAACCTAGTGTCTGTGACTTTGAACCCCCTTCACCTGAATTATCAATACATCCCAGCCCACAATCTTGCTCTACCACAGTATTTTCTTCTCCTTCACCACCAGTCCCCAGAACCACAACATTCACTTCACCCAAAACCCAACAGACATCAATCAGAAACTACTTCAAACCAGTTCACGAGACCAACATTTCCATCACCCAGAATGATAAGCCCAACAATACACTCATGTCATCTTTTTAAGAACTCCCCTCCTCCCTCTCCCAAAACATCCTAGCAACACATCTACCGAACCCCAAAGCCAACCACACACGACTGCAACTCAGAATCACCTTAAAACGACCACTTGCAGACTCAAAAAAAGAGGATACAGAGGGAAATGGAGAAAAAAGAAACAGAACACAAACTCCCCCACTATAGAAAATACCTCACCAGCCCAACAAACAAAATGCATCTTCAACTTGTCCAATCACATATTATCCAAACACAAAATTACACTGTTAGAAAAAGGTCTTCCTACTGTCCCACCAAATCATGCAATATGTTTCAGTTATTCACCGATCTCAATTCGGTGAATAACTCAACTTACCCTTAAACGCTACTTTGCAATCAAGAAAAGTATCAAAACCATCCGTACAGACCCTGACCAGCGTACAAATGAGACATGCCCCCTCTTAGGGCCTCACACTAAGGGGGCCTAGCTGTGCTGCTGGCGGCTTTCCCTAGGCCCGTTTTTACGGACGTGCAAGTGGTGCGGGCGTGCGGTGGCACAGGGCCAGGGGCGTAACTAGAAATCATGGGGCCCCCCCTGCAAAACTTTGGATGGGGCCCCCCAGGCAGGGGTGAGCCTGGGGTGCCTGGCACCTGGGTGCAAGATTTTCTCTGGTGCCTATGGGAGTGGTTAAATTAACAGCGCCCAACCACATAACCACACCCATGTCCTGCCTAATCACACCCACACCTTCCACCTCTTTACGCATGCATGTGATACCCCATTCCTACCCCTCTTCCATGGGCTTGCTTCTGGCTGGCTTTGGCTGCCTGCAAGTCTGCTAGTCTCTGGACTGACTCAGGCTGAGAGGCTCTGCGAGTGCGATGCAGTCACACATGCGTATTTATGGCTGCCTGCGGCCACCCTACTCTCGCTCGCTGTCGCCGGCTCCTCCCCCCCCGCCAAGCCCAAGCGTAAGGTGGGCTGCCTGTATCTTTCCCATTGCGCCGCGCAGCCTGCCAGTGTTGCCAACCTTTCACGTTATTTTTTACTGACAAATACCTAAAAATTTACTGACAAAAGATTATTTTTACTGACAAAATTTCCCCACTGAATGCACATAAAAGACAGCTTTTCACCAGCAAATGCACATAATAAGACAGCTTTTCACCAGCAAATGCACATAATAAGACAGCTTTTCACCAGCAAATGCACATAATAAGACAGCTTTTCACCAGCAAATGCACATAATAAGACAGCTTTTCACCAGCAAATGCACATAATAAGACAGCTTTTCACCAGCAAATGCACATAATAAGACAGCTTTTCACCAGCAAATGCACATAAGACAGCTTTTCACCAGCAAATGCACATAATGACAAACTGCCAGTGTCCCCAGAATATATAGCCAGGGGGTATATGTGCCCAGGATATGTAGCCAGGGGGTATATGTGCCCAGGATATGTAGCCAGGGGGTATATGTGCCCAGGATATGTAGCCAGGGGGTATATGTGCCCAGGATATGTAGCCAGGGGGTCTATGTGCCCAGGATATGTAGCCAGGGGGTCTATGTGCCCAGGATATGTAGCCAGGGGGTCTATGTGCCCAGGATATGTAGCCAGGGGGTCTATGTGCCCAGGATATGTAGCCAGGGGGTCTATGTGCCCAGGATATGTAGCCAGGGGGTCTATGTGCCCAGGATATGTAGCCAGGGGGTCTATGTGCCCAGGATATGTAGCCAGGGGGTCTATGTGCCCAGAATATGTAGCCAGGGGGTCTATGTGCCCAGGATATGTAGCCAGGGGGTCTATGTGCCCAGGATATGTAGCCAGGGGGTCTATGTGCCCAGGATATGTAGCCAGGGGGTCTATGTGCCCAGGATATGTAGCCAGGGGGTCTATGTGCCCAGGATATGTAGCCAGGGGGTCTATGTGCCCAGGATATGTAGCCAGGGGGGTCTATGTGCCCAGGATATGTAGCCAGGGGGTATTTGTGCCCAGGATATGTAGCCAGGGGGTATTTGTGCCCAGGATATGTAGCCAGGGGGTATTTGTGCCCAGGATATGTAGCCAGGGGGTATTTGTGCCCAGGATATGTAGCCAGGGGGTATTTTTGCCCAGGATATGTAGCCAGGGGGTATTTTTGCCCGGGATATGTAGCCAGGGGGTATATGTGCCCGGGATATGTAGCCAGGGGGTATATGTGCCTGGGATATGTAGCCAGGGGGTATATGTGCCTGGGATATGTAGCCAGGGGGTATATGTGCCCAGGATATGTAGCCAGGGGGTGATATGTGCCCAGGATATGTAGCCAGGGGGTGATATGTGCCCAGGATATGTAGCCAGGGGGTATATGTGCCTGGGATATGTAGCCAGGAGGTATATGTGCCCGGGATATGTAGCCAGGGGGTGATATGTGCCCGGGATATGTAGCCAGGGGGTGATATGTGCCCAGGATATGTAGCCAGGGGGTGATATGTGCCCAGGATATGTAGCCAGGGGGTAATATGTGCCCAGGATATATATAGCCAGGGGGTATATGTGATCAGTATATAAAGCCAGGGGGTATATGTGACCAGTATATGTAGCCAGGGTGTATAGGGTCCTCGTTTAGGTAGTGAGTGAGAGGAGCACACCCAACCCTCCCCTCCCGCCGCTCCCCCCTCACCTTGAAGCAGCTTCAGACCTCAATCAGCGGGCGACCCGACCAGTGAGAAGGCGCGGGAGTCCGGACGCACCCGCTCTATATGCGGAAGTGATGTCACTTCCGCATATCAGTGCGGCGTGCTAGGTCCTAGCGCCGCCCGCCTGATCGAGGTCTGACGCAGCGGCGGCGGCGCCGGCGGCTAGAGAGACGGAGGGAGGGAGCGAGCGCCGGCGGCCACAGGGGGAGAGCAGTGGCCGGGCGGCACCTCTCAGAGGCAGGCGCCTGGGTGCCTTGCACCCGCAGCACCCGCCCAGGCTCGGCCCTGCCCCCAGGTGTCGTTGCTGGAGGGGGGAGTGCTGATGGCAGCCCGAGGTGAGGGAGGGGGGAACCGGACCCCTCTCTCTGCTGGTGTTTGTGCCTGCTGCTCCCCCTTCCTGCGTTGCAGGGGCGTATCTGGGTAATATAGCGCCAATGGCAAACACTAAAATTGCGCCCCCCACCCCGGTCAGAGGCTCCCCTGTCAAAACTGCACCCTTTCTCATGCACATTTGTTATAGTGGTCTTCCTATTCCCTCTCTGTACTCTGTCAGTTCTGCATACATAAATACATTTTATTAATAATATGGTAGAATGATTATGATTATGGTAGGATTAGATTGTGAGCTCCTCCGAGGACAGTCAGTGACATGACATGACTGTGCCAATGTATTTATGTAGCACTAACGTCTTCTGCAGCACTTTACAGAGGGTGAAATCCCCCTGTGGAAGTCAGAGTGCAGCCAAAAGACAGCAATAACAGACAGGGGGGGGTCACACAGACAGCAATAAAAGACAGGGGGGGGTCACACAGACAACAATAACAGACAGGGTAGGTCACACAGACAGCAATAACAGACGGGGGGTCACACAAATAGCAATAACAGGCAGGGGGGTTATACAGACAGCAATTAAAGACAGGGGGGTCACACAGAAAGCAATAACAGACAGGGGGGTTACACAGACAGCAATAACAGGGGGGTCACGCAGACAACAATAACAGACAGGGGGCCACACAGACAGCAATAATAGACAGGGGGGTTACACAGACAGCAATTAAAGACAGGGGGGGTCACACAGACAGCAATAACCGATAGGGGGGTTACACAGACAGCAATAACAGACAGGGGGTCCCACAGACAGCCGCAATAACAGACAGGGGGTCATGCAGACAGTAGAAATAACAGACAGGGGGGTCACACAGACAGCAATAACAGACAGGGGGCACACAGCAATAACAGACGAGGGGGTCACACAGACAGCAATAACAGACAGGGGGTCACACAGCAATAACAGACGGGGGGGTCACACAGCAGTAACAGACAGGGGGTCACACAGTAATAACAGATGAAGGGGGGGGGTCACCAGTGGCGTAGCTAAGGAGCTGTGGGCCCTGATGCAAGTCTTACAATGGGGCCCCCCAAGCACTCTATACATAACAATTGATACGGCGCACCAAAACCTGCCAATAGCAACTACAGTGTCAGAGGTGCAAGAAGGGGATGGGGAACAGCCTGCTAATGATTACCACTATTCAAAGTGATTATTATTATGAGCACAGGACTAATAGAGAGCTAATACTGTAGTTGAGTGAGGGCCCTTTGGGGCCCCTCTGGCCCAAGGGCCCCGATGCGGTCGCTACCACTGCACCCCCTATTGCTACGCCCCTGGGGGTCACACAGACAGCAATAACAGACAGGGGGTCACACAGCAATAACAGACAGGGGGAGTCACACAGCAATAACAGACAGGGGGGTCACACAGCAATAACAGACCGGGGGTCACACAGCAGCAATAACAGACAGGGGGTCACACAGCAATAACAGACAGGGGGAGTCACACAGCAATAACAGACAGGGGGGCCACACAGCAATAACAGACCGGGGGTCACACAGCAGCAATAACAGACAGGGGGTCACACAGCAATAACAGACAGGGGAGGGGGGGGGGTCACACAGCAATAACAGACAGTGAGGCTCACATTGCAGGGCAGCCTGTCACACTACACATGCCTCATAGTGCAGCTGAACAGACGCTGCCTGCAGAGTCTGTGCTCCATATACAGCTCCCTTCTTCCTGTGCAGATCTAATCTACATACCTTTCAAGTCAAAAAGACTATACTCCCCATCCTACAGAGTCTGAGGGAGAGGATCAGACCCAATCGCCAAGTCTTCACTCTCCGGCAGTTCCAGCCCCATCATCCACAGCATGCTTCCCCCTCTCTGCAGAGCCTTCAGAGCTCAGTGCACTCTCGTCTAGAGCTCCCCCTAGTGGTGCCTCCTCTCTAATCTTTCCCGGTGGCAGAACGAGCATCTGTGACTGTGTGTCTCCGTTATAGGGACATACACCAGGTGGCTACAGCTGCGCATGGTGCCTGCACCCCTCTACATAAGCCACTGCTGTGCTGTCACCTCCTGCACCTAAACATGGCCCTGGAGGGCCCCAGAGCCAGGGGCCCCCTCAGGCTTTTCCTCCTAAGGGTCCCCCTGCAGATGCATCCCTTGCAGGAGCTATTGTTACGCCCCTGCACGGGGCATCAGGCAGAGCGGCAGGAGAGTGAGCGCAGAGGCAGGGGAAGCAGGCAGAGCGAAGTTTCAACTTACCTTCCTCGATCCCCACATGCAGCCTCTATCTTCATCCTGTCCTGGCGTCTGTCGCGATGGCAACAGCGCCCCCTGTGATGACGTAACTGCATGTCATCACAGAGGGAGCTCTTACCGATGCGATGGATGCCGGGACAGGATGAAGATAGAGACTGCGTGTGGGGATCGAGGAAGGTGAGTTGAAACTTCGCACTGCCCGCTTCCCACGCCCCCTATGCTGGATACACCTACTTATCTAACCTATACTGGGGGCATCTTCCTATTTAACCTATACTGAGGGGTACCTACCTATCTAACCTATACTTCGTGCACCTACCTATCTAATCTATATTGGGGCATCTACTGCGTGTGGGGATCGAGGAAGGTGAGTTGAAACTTTGCACTGCCCGCTTCCCACGCCCCTATGCTGGATACACCTACTTATCTAACCTATACTGGGGGCATCTACCTATTTAACTTATACTGAGGGGTACCTACCTATCTAATCTATACTGGGGGTATCTACCTATCTAACCTATACTGAGGGGTACCTACCTATCTAACCTATACTGCATACACCTACCTAACCTATACTGGGGGCATCTACCTATTTAATCTATACTGAGGGGTACTTACCTATCTAACCTATACTGCGTGCACTTACATATCTAATTTATACTGGGGGCATCTACCTATCTAACCTATACTAGGGGCATCTACCTATCTAACCTATACTGAGGGGTACCTACCTATTTAACCTATACTGCGTGCACCTACCTATCTAACCTATACTGTTGGCACTTATCTATCTAGCCTATACTGGGGGCATCTACCTATTTAATCTATACTGAGGGGTACTTACCTATCTAACCTATACTGCGTGCACACTTACATATCTAATTTATACTGGGGGCATCTACCTATCTAACCTATACTAGGGGCATCTACCTATCTAACCTATACTGAGGGGTACCTACCTATTTAACCTATACTGCGTGCAACTACCTATCTAACCTATACTGCGTGCACCTACCTATCTAACCTATACTGTTGGCACTTATCTATCACGCCTATACTGTCGGCACCTACCTATCTAACCTACAATTCATACAGCAGGAGGAATGGCGGAGCTTTCAAAACTCATACCAGAATGATTTTTTTGCATAGATGTGCAGAGCTCCGATAACTACTAAAGTACACACCAACACTCATTACAGGCACAAAGAGGGGGGACATAGCTTCAGTGTGGGGTGAACCTATACCTGAATGATTTATCTGCCATAATGTGCAGAGCTCCAATAACTACTGGACTAAAATACACCTGGCTTTCACTACAGGCAAAGGGGGGTGTTAGCTTCAGTGATAATATGTGCACGAATTATAACAACCCCCTTTGCCTGTAGTGAAAGCCAGGTGTGTATTTTAGTCCAGTAGTTATTGGAGCTCTGCACATTATGGCAGATAAATCATTCAGGTATAGGTTCACCCCACACTGAAGCTATGTCCCCCCTCTTTGTTCCTGCAATGAGTGTTGGTGTGTACTTTAGTCCAGTAGTTATTGGAGCTCTGCACATCTATGCAAAAAAATCATTCAGGTATGAGTTTTGAAAGCGCTGCCATTCTTCCTGCTGTATGAATTAAATGTAAGTATACTAGTGGCCAGCTGCATTCACTGTTTCAAAATCACTTCACACAGCTTTAGATTAGAATTAGTACACAATTTGCAACTGCTTTGCATTCAGGGCGTGTATTTAGTTGCAGAGGGGCTCTGCATTGCCTCTGTGGGCTTGCAATCAGATGCATCCATGAGCGCTGTCACCAGTCTGTATGTTTACGTATCTAACCTATACTGGGGGCAACTATGCTGGCTACCTATATTTGAGGCATCTACCTATCTAACCTATACTGGAGGCACCTACCTATCTAACCCATACTGGGGACACATACCTATCTAACCTACATGGGGGCACCTACCTACCTAACCTAGATGGGGGCACCTACCTATCTAACCAATATGGGGGCACCTAACTAACCTATACTGGGGGCAACTATACAGGCTACCTATACTAGGAGGGACCTATAGCTGGCTACCTATACTGAGGGCACCACATGTACCTGGCAATTCTATACTGCACCTATAGCTCATTACCTATACTGAGGGCACCTCACCACCTGGCAATCCTATACTTCAACACCTATAGCTTGCTACCTATACTGAGGGCATTACATGTAACTGGCTACCTATACTACAGTACCTATAGCTTGCTACCTATACTGAGGTCACCACCTGTACCCTATCTCATATGTTGGGTGGCATGGTGGTGTAGTGGTTAGCGCTCTTGCCTTGCATTGCTGGGTCCCCGGTTTGAATCCCAGTCAGATCAACATCTGCCAAGAGTTTGTATGTTCTCCCTGTGTCTGTGTGGGTTTCCTCTGGGAACTTTGGTTTCCTCCCACATCCGAAAAACATACAGATAAGTTAATTGGTTTACCCCTAAATTGGCCCTAGACTATGATACATACACTACACTTTATAGACCTATGACTAGAGATATGGTAGGTATGGTAGAGATTGTGAGCCCCACTGAGGGACAGTTAGTGACAAGACAATATACTCTGTACAGCGCTGCGTAATATGTCAGCGCTATATAAATACTTAAAATAAATAATCTGTGGACTAACTGTATTTGGCTACACCCACATCATGTTTTGGGCATGCCCATTTTTTGCCTTTTTGGTGTGGCAAGTGCTACCCATTTTTTGTGCCGCGGCGTGCTTCTTTCATGGAGGGGAGCCTCAAGTTATGGATTGTATGGGGCCACCAAAACCTTAGCTGCACCCCTGACCCTGACATGTCTTTAATCATTACAGCTGATGACAATTCACCCACTTATACCGTACAACCAACCTCCATCATCACTGAAAAATACATCACCACTCACCTAAAAGGCAGATCCCATTTTTACCTCATAGCATCTAAAGACAATTCATTGAGACCTTTTACTCCCTAGTTTTAGAAGACCTTCAATCCTTACCACTAGAAGACCCTCTTTCCACCTAAAACCTGACCAAACCCGAAAGAACAGCCCTAAACACACTCAGAAATAACCATGATCTAGTAATTAAATCAGCCGACAAGGGAGGAGGGATAGTCATACTAAACAAAACTGACTATTTGGAAGAAGCTTACAGACTACTTGATAATCCCACACATTACCATAGACTTTCATCAGACCCCACTGCTGACCACAACACCTTTCTCAAATCCCTAGTCAATACAGCTTTTTTTCAGTAATATTATCTCCAAAAATGAAAGGAAGTTCATCATCAATCACCATCCCCAACCCCCCTTCTTTTACTACCTTCCTGAAAACCACAAAAGCATAGAGAAACTACCTGGTATACCGATAATTTCCAGCATTACTCTGTCACCAGCAACATATCCCGTTTCATTGACCAGCATCTCCAACCACATGTACAAACACTACCCTCATATTTGAAAGACTCACAACACCTCATACAGCTTCTCCAGGACATCAATTGGCAACAGTGGTGCTCATCTGAGCTAGGATATCCGAGGTACTCGGATATCCTAGCTCTTTTTTCACTATTCAAGCTCGAATACCGAGCTCGAATAGTATTAGCTATCTGGGCTGTGCTATCCGAGCGCACTCGGATAGCAAGCAGATATCCGGAGATATCCTAGCTATCCGAGCTCGGATAGCGTCACCAGCTCGGATAGCGTCACGTCTGACGTCACCTTGAGTCCTCACAAGCGAATCAGAGGGCTCCCAGCCCTCTGACTGCAGCCAATCACAGAGGGGGAGCCTGGCCAAGCCCCCCTCTATAAATAGCGGATGCCATATTGCCTCACTCATCCTGCTTGCGACTTACTGACTAACTGTACTGAGAGACTGCTCCAGTGCTTTTTGTCTGTGCAAGTGCATTTATATTGTTCTAAACCAAGCGTTTTTACACTCCAACACTTGATATTCAACTGTATTGCTTTGTATTGTAGATAGATTGTATTTTAGGCAGTTTAGTTTGTGTGATTAGGGACTAGGGAGGGAGACTGTCACTGCTGCAGCTGCCTGCTGCAGCTGCAGCCAGCAGCTAGGCCCTGTGCCTAGGCAAGGCAGCCTGCCCTGCTCTGTGCTCTAGTCTCTAGTTACCTGTGCTCTCACCTGTCCTACTCTACTGTACTACTACTTCTGTGTTAGATAGATTTGTACTATTTTGTAGTTAGGAAGGCCCAGCTTTACTGCTATACCTGTCCTGTATCTGCTCTCTGTAATCTAGTCACACCTGTTCTATTATTTAGCTAGATTCTTCTATTGTTTAGTTAGTAGTACTGTAGTGTACTCTAGTCTGTGTATAGGGACCGTCCGTCACCGCGTTACCTAGGGTCTTTGTGTGCGCAGTGCACGTCTGCGCTGTCCGCACCCTCTCGTTGGTGCTACACCCATCCTATTGTTTATATTACTTGTATTGTGTATTCGCTGAATTGTACTGTAGTCTGTGTATAGGGACACCGTCAGTCAGCGTCAGCTAGGGTCTTTGTGTGCGCAGTGCACGTTTGCGCTGTCCGCACCCTCTCGTTAGTGCTACACCCGTCCTATTTTTTTCTATTACTTCTATTGTGTATTTGCTGACTTGTTCTGTAGTCTGTGTATAGGGACACCGTCAGTCAGCGTCAGCTAGGGTCTTTGTGTGCGCAGTGCACGTCTGCGCTGTCCGCACCCTCTCGTTAGTGCTACACCCGTCCTATTTTTTTCTATTACTTCTATTGTGTATTTGCTGACTTGTACTGTAGTCTGTGTATAGGGACACAATCAGTCAGCGTCAGCTAGGGTCTTTGTGTGCGCAGTGCACGTCTGCGCTGTCCGCACCCTCTCGTTAGTGCTACACCGGTCCTATTGTTTCTATTACTTCTATTGTGTATTTGCTGACTTGTACTGTAGTCTGTGTATAGGGACACAATCAGTCAGCATCAGCTAGGGTCTTTGTGTGCGCAGTGCACGTCTGCGCTGTCCGCACCCTCTCGTTAGTGCTACACCCGTCCTATTTTTTTCTATTACTTCTATTGTGTATTTGCTGACTTGTTCTGTAGTCTGTGTATAGGGACACCGTCAGTCAGCGTCAGCTAGGGTCTTTGTGTGCGCAGTGCACGTCTGCGCTGTCCGCACCCTCTCGTTAGTGCTACACCCGTCCTATTTTTTTCTATTACTTCTATTGTGTATTTGCTGACTTGTACTGTAGTCTGTGTATAGGGACACAATCAGTCAGCGTCAGCTAGGGTCTTTGTGTGCGCAGTGCACGTCTGCGCTGTCCGCACCCTCTCGTTAGTGCTACACCGGTCCTATTGTTTCTATTACTTCTATTGTGTATTTGCTGACTTGTACTGTAGTCTGTGTATAGGGACACCGTCAGTCAGCGTCAGATAGGGTCTTTGTGTGTGCACTGCGCACTCTCTCGTTAGCGCTACACCGATCTCTGCTGTAGAGTACACCTGTCCGTCACCTCACACACCCACCACCACCAGTCCCACCCCATTAAAGTACCCCACTTGTCCCACCCGCCTTTACATACATAAGTTTTTTTTTTTTCATTTGTATAATATTAAAAATATACGATGTCTGGCACTGGCAGCCGCGGTTTGGGCAGGGGCAGCAAGGGCAGCATGGGCATCGCCAAGAGAGGAGGTCGTGGGCGTGGCAGACGTGCCACCACCACCGTGCGCAGTTCTGCATCTGCACCAGTGGCTATTCCGCCATTAGCCACTGGCTGTGGACGCCTTGGCCGCCCAACAGCTGGGAGTCACGCTGCAGAGACACAGCAGCAGCAGCGTGTGGCGCAGATGTTCCTCCCACCGCCAGGTCGTAGCCATCCTATTGAGGAGAAGGACACAGACTCTGGGATCCCAGCAGGACATGTTTGCGGAGGGGGAGGATGATGATGACAGGGTGAAGGACAGAGACTGGGTGCCAGGTCCTGGGAGTGGGGATGTCATCAACTCTGAGAAAGAGGAGGAGGAGGATGCGTCTGTGGGCCTTGCTAGAAGGATCAGCATCGCAGGCATGGGCAGGATCATAAGTGGGCGTGGTATGCAGGCCACACAGCATGCTGATCCGGAGACGAGTTCTGCCAGTGCCACCACCAGCCGCACCAAGAACCCCCCCCCCCCCCCCCCAACCACCACAGGGAGACCAGCGGCAGCAGCACCTTCCAGCCGAAGGGGCAACTTCACCTCCCCAATTTGGAATTTTTTCACCCTGCCATATGTGTAGTGCAAGTATGCCACCTGCAACCAGTGCCGCAAGCAGCTCAGCAGAGGGAAGGAGCCCTCTGCGTTTGGCACCACCTCTCTGGTCAACCATCTTGCAGGGAAACACTTTCATGAGCATGAGGAGTTCGTGAAGTTAAAGGAAGCTGGCAGTGGCGGTGGCAGACCCGCCACCACTGCGAAGCCGTCGGCAGCAGCCACCCGCCCTCCTCCACCTCCTACAGCAGCACCAGCAGGAGTGCGTCAGCAACGCACTGCTCCTCCTCCCTCTGCAACTCCTGCCGCCGACACTGAGGCCTGTTCTGGCAGTCAGTCCTCAGTGGCCTCCTCTGCTCCCTCCAGTGATTCCCGTGCCAGCAAAAGGCGTCGCCAGACCCTGCTCAGCGACACCTTCCAGGGGGTGGTCAGGGTTCTGCATGTGCTCCCAACTCCTGCCTTATTCCCTTGTGCAGGAGGGGAGCTTGGTGGAAGGGGGTGAGGATGGGGGAGCAGCATCGGGCACTGTCAGAGCAGCAGCAGCACCAACAACGCAGTGGGTGGTGCCACCATGCAGGGTCAGCGGAATTGCAGCAGGTTCCTCTGATCCGCTTCCATCCTCCGACACACCAGCCCAAACCCCCACCCTCAGCAGCAGCGTGAAGCCCCGCCACTGCCAAGCGCTGCTGGAATTGGTCAGCCTGGGGAAGACCAAACTGACGGCAAACCATGTCCTGGCCAAACTCCGAGAGCAGGAGAGGAATTGGCTGACCCCCAGAGGCCTCAGAGTCGGAGAGGTGGTGTCCAACAATGGGGCAAACCTGGTTGCTGCAATCAGCAGGGGAGACCTGACCCACATCCCCTGCCTGGCGCACGTCCTGAACCTGGTAGTCCAAAAATTCCTGCGGACCTACCAGGGGATAGACCGACTCCTTGAGGCGGCAAGGAAGGTTGTGCGTCATTTCCGGCTCTCGCCTGCAGCCGTAGCGAGCCTGGAAGAGGTGCAGAAGGAGCTGCACCTGCCACAGCACCGGCTCATGATTGATGTTCCAACTCGCTGGAACTCCACCCTGGCGATGTTGGAGCGTCTGGTTGAACAGAGGCAGGCTGTCAGCCAGTACCTTGCACGAGCAACAGTTGCCTCCATCACTGCAATTGGGCGTGCCGCCACCAACCTCCCGTCCATCATCTCCACGGAGGACTGGGGGCACATGCAGCTGTGTGCTCAGTCCTGGCACCCTTCCTGCAGGCCACCAACATGGTAAGCAGGGACCATGCAATGGTGTGCGAGTGGGTACCCTTGGTGTTTGTGCTGGACAGGGCCCTGTATGCACTGCTGGAAGAGGAAGCGGCAGCCTTGGACCAGCAGGAGCTGCAGGCAGCTTCACAGGCCACCTCTGAGGAGGAGGGCTTGGAGTTGGTGGAGGTCCCTGACCTTGCTGCTGATGAGGGGGAGCAGCAGAGCGCAGCTGGAGTAGTGCGGGGGTGGAGAAAGGATGAGGTGGAGGAGGCAGAGGAAGAGGACAGCACTGTCGGCTCTGGGGCTGCCGATGATGTGCCAACGGACGTGGCCAGACTCTTCCCAATGGCAGCGCACATGCTGAGGTGCCTGCACAAGGACCTAAGGGTGATCCAGATAAAGCAGAGGGAGGACATCTGGATCTGCATGATGCTGGACCCACGTCTGAAGGGGAAGCTCAGCCAGTTCCTGCCTGCAGGAGGAGACCGTGCGCAACAAATGAGGGATTTGCAGCTGTCCCTTGTTGAGCGCTTGCAGGAAGCCTTCCCTCAGACATCCATCCCCACTGTCCAGCCAGCACAGAGGCAGCAGCAGGTGCCTGCATCCACCAGCAGCAAGCGCACGCGCACCACAGACCTGCTGTCTCTGACCCAAGAGCTCTACATGAGTGTAGAGCTGCCAAGGACTAGAGAGGAGGTGCCTGCAGCAGCATCCTTCTCCAGTCACAGGCAGCGCTTGACCCGTATGGTGGCTGACTACATGGGGTCCTTCAGCGGGCTTGACAGCGTGGCCCCTGTTGATCCCATGGAGTATTGGGTCAAGCGCCTGCCGATCTGGAGCGAGCTTGCACAGTACGCCCTGGAAGTGCTCTCCTGCCCCCCTTACAGCGTACTGTCAGAGCATTGCTTCAGTGCAGCTGGTGGAGTCATCACTGAAAAGCGATCTCGTCTGTCTCACAAGTCTGTGGACAGACTGACGTTTCTCAAAATGAACCAGGCTTGGGTGGAAGGCGAATTCCTGGCCCTGTTGTCGTCGAGAGGGGAACATGAAGTGGCGCACACACATTACACCTGCTGCTGCTGCTGTATTTCATCCTGCTGTCTGTGTCTCCACTGCCAGGGAACACATTACAAAGTGCTGCTGCCAATGCGCCAAAAGCTATTACGCTCAAAAATAGCTGCCTGCATTAATTTGAAAAAAAAAATAAAAAAATTGTAATTATTTTAGAGGTGTCCAGGTTGAAAACTGTGCTGTCCCAATTGTGTATTGGACACAATGTGGGTTTCACGACCGCTGTCTGAAACCTCATGGTGTTTATTTACGGCCCTGGAACCACCGCTAGGAACCAGGGCCTATTATGTCTCGCTGCCTGCCCTCCTGCTGCCTGCTGCCAAATGCCAGTCTGCCACACACACTCATCCTCCTCACGCTGCCTGCTGTTGTATTTCCTCCTGCTGTCTGTGTCTCCACTGCCAGGGAACACATTACAAGGTGCTGCTGCCCATGCGCCAACAGCTATTACGCTCAAAAATAGCTGCCTGCATTAATTTGAAAAAAATAAATAAATAAAAAATTGTAATTATTTTAGAGGTGCCGGGTTGAAAACTGTGCTGTCCCAATTGTGTATTGGACACAATGTGGGCTTCCCGACCGCTGTCTGGAACCTCATGGTGTTTATTTACGGCCCTGGAACCACCGCTAGGAACCAGGGCCTATTATGTCTCGCTGCCTGCCCTCCTTTTGCCTGCTGCCAGTCTGCCACACACACTCATCCTCCTCACACTGCCTGCTGTTGTATTTCCTCCTGCTGTCTGCGTCTCCACTGCCAGGGAACACATTACAAGGTGCTGCTGCCCATGCGCCAACAGCTATTACGCTCAAAAATAGCTGCCTGCATTAATTTGAAAAATAAATAAATAAAAAATTGTAATTATTTTAGAGGTGTCCGGGTTGAAAACTGTGCTGTCCCAATTGTGTATTGGACACAATGTGGGCTTCACGACCGCTGTCTGGAACCTCATGGTGTTTATTTACGGCCCTGGAACCACCGCTAGGAACCAGGGCCTATTATGTCTCGCTGCCTGCCCTCCTGTCGCCTGCTGCCAAATGCCACACACACTCATCCTCCTCACACTGCCTGATGTTGTATTTCCTCCTGCTGTCTGCGTCTCCACTGCCAGGGAACACATTACAAGGTGCTGCTGCCCATGCGCCAACAGCTATTACGCTCAAAAATAGCTGCCAGCATTAATTTGAAAAAAAAATTGTAATTAATTTAGAGGTGTCCGGGTTGAAAACTGTGCTGTCCCAATTGTGTATTGGACACAATGTGGGCTTCACGACCGCTATCTGAAACCTCATGGTGTTTATTTACGGCCCTGGAACCACCGCTAGTAACCAGGGCCTATTATGTCTCGCTGCCTGCCCTCCTGCTGCCTGCTGCCAAATGCCAGTCTGCCACACACACTCATCCTCCTCACGCTGCCTGCTGTTGTATTTCCTCCTGCTGTCTGTGTCTCCACTGCCAGGGAACACATTACAAGATGCTGCTGCCCATGCGCCAACAGCTATTACGCTCAAAAATAGCTGCCTGCCCTGCATTATTTATTTTGAAAAAAAAAATAATTAAATTATTTTAGAGGTGTCCGGGTTGAAAACTGTGCTGTCCCAATTGTGTATTGGACACAATGTGGGCTTCACGACTGCTGTCTGGAACCTCATGGTGTTTATTTACGGCCCTGGTACCACCGCTAGGAACCAGGGCCTATTATGTCAGTCATATCACACTGCCTGACACACACTACTCCTCCTCCTGTAGCTGCATTGAGCTTCTGCTGTCTGTGTGCTGCTACCACTGCCAGGGAGAACAGAAGAATAACTATTTTCTACTGCCACCTGCCCACCCACTCTCCTACCGACAGCTATTACCACACTTCAATAGCTGCAAGCCTGCAACTACTTCCTCCTCCTGCTGATGTCTGTGTTTTACCGCCGCCAGGGTACACAGAAAAAGGCGCTGTGACTTGCAATGTGCCACTACCTACCTATTATGCCATCAACACAAATATAACTATGGTGTAATTAAAATAAAATATTTCACAAATGAAGTAAAAAAAAATATTACAAAAGAAAGGAAAACCAAGACACATAATATAATGATAGAGAAGAAGAGGAAGAAGAAGAAGATGATATAGAAGAAGATGATATAGAAGAAGATGATATAGAAGAAGATGATATAGAAGAAGAAGATATAGAAGAAGAAGATATAGAAGAAGAAGATATAGAAGAAGAAGATATAGAAGAAGAAGATGAAGAAGATATAGAAGAAGAAGATGAAGAAGAAGAAGATATAGAAGACGAAGAAGAAGAAGAAGAAGAAGAAGAAGAAGAAGAAGAAGAAGACGAAGAAGATATAGAAGAAGAAGAAGAAGGTATGGAAGAAGAAGAAGAAGAAGAAGAAGGTGTGGAAGAAGAAGAAGAAGAAGGTGTGGAAGAAGAAGAAGATATAGAAGAAGAAGAAGAGGAAGAAGAAGAGGAAGAAGAAGAGGAAGAAGAAGAGGAAGAAGAAGAGGAAGAAGAAAAAGATAATTGAAGAAAATACAAGAAGTAGAAGATGAAGAAGATTCGAGTAGAAGAAGATATAGAAGAAGAAGAAAAAGAAGTAGATATAGAAGAAGAAGAAGAAGATAGAAGAAGAAGATGAAGACGACGTATATTAAGACTTCCAACTTACAACCATTTTGGACACACCTTCTCATGCAAACACTTTTCATGAAGTTAATTTACTATTTTTGATACCTTTTTTATAACTACTACATCACCGCATAATCACTTGATGTTTTTCTTCATAAAAAAGGTGGTTTCATGCATAATTGACCTCCAATACAAGTTTTAAAAGCTATTTAAGGCCAGCTCGAATATTTTACTCGAATACAGACTCGGATAGTGACGTCGGATATCCGAGGTCGAATCGGATATTCGATTAACTCGAATATTTAACTTCGAGTGAATTCAGATAGTTTACTATCCGAATTCGACCAAACTCGAATAGGATAATGAGGTATCCGAGCAACACTGATTGGCAACCAGAATACATTTGGCTAACATGTGATGTCACTTTACTCTATACAAACATCCCCCACAGTTTTGGACTCACAGCCCTACAATATTTCTTATCTACCAATACCCTCATGCCCCGACTACAACAACAGTTCATCAGCCAATGCATCTTAAAGCGGATCCGAGATGAAAAACTATAACTAGTAATTTGTCTATATATCTTATATAAAGTTTAAAGTTTATGATTATTTATTCCTGTGATACAATGAGAGTGGCCATGTTCTGTTTGTCACATTACACACAGGCAAGCTGATCTGTATCTCCATCCCTCAGCCTGTGAAAACTTCACTCCCCTCTCCTCCTCCCCTCTGCCTCTGAAATATCTGGCTAGTAACCTCCTCCTCCTCCTGCCCAGACTGAGCTCCCATAAGCCCTTGATACTAAGACTCAAAGTGCCAAGGCACTCTGGAGAAGCTGTGGGCGAGGCTTGTTTAGTTTATAAGGAATTAGAGTATTAAAACAAAAAAAATGTATTTGGCTTGAGGAATGCCCTATTAACTATATGAAAGGAACACAATTATGCAATGATTAAAAGTTTATCTCAGATCCACTTTAACCTACAATGTTTTCACATTTATGGACAATGGCCTCAATTCACTAAGCTTATCTCCTGTCTTTAATAGCGTTTCTAGAGTTATCACCATGGTGATAAGGCATGCAGTATTCAGGAAACATTTTACCTCAGGCAAACCTAAAGTTAACTCTTCTGTCTTTGAGTTAACTCTTCAATCCTTAAAATAACTCCAGAATTCTACAGTTAAAGACAGGCTGTTAATTGACTGCATGTGAAAATAACTACAGAGGAGGTAACTTAAAGACTGAAGAGATAAGCTAACTCACTCACTGTGAAAACGTATCTCTGCACCTTAATAAGGTAAGGTTGATGTATGGTGGTAAGTTTTCTCTTGCCTTATTATCTCCAGCATGATCTTAGTGAATTGAGGCCAATATCTTTCATCAAATCAGTGGTACCGCCATGTGGAGTTCTTTTGCGCCATCTTGCACAAACCTCACCATGGGATACATAGAACATCTAAAAATGGCTCACAATAACCCCTTCACCAAACACATGGTTTTCTATAGGTGCTATATATAGACGATTTAATCTTTATTTGGAAAGGCAAGCAAGAACTCATCCCCTCATTCATCCACTTTCTCAACACCAACCCTGCAGGCCTCAAATTTACCTTTCACCAACATCCCACCACCATAGACTACCTAAACCTAACCCTGTACATAGACAACAACCAAAAAAAACAAAAACATTCTTCAAACCAGTGGACGCTAACAATTACATACATTTTGACAGTTTCCATCATAATCCCTGGATTCGCAAAAACACATCATACAGTCAGTATAAAACAATTTTCAAGAATTGTACGGATCTTAACGAATACAAAACCCAGGCGAAAACACTCATCTCACGGGTCACTTGCCCCCCTTTCTGAAGTCCCCTCAGACACCACCCCTAGAGTTGTAACAAAATTTAGAGCACAACACAATAAAATTAAGCAGATTCTCTAAAATAGTTGAGATATTCTGTTACAGGATCCCTTTTTAGGTCCCCATTTACCAACCACTCTGGCTCTAACATTCAAAAGAGGACCCAACTGCAAAAACCTATTATCCCCCAGCCGTTTATGTACCACTCCCATACCTACACCAACAGCCCCGGATACGCAAAATCCTGGCTCCCATCCATGCAACAATAAAAGATGTCAGGCTTGTAAATTCATTAATTCTATTACAATTCACACATCTACTACTACCAACATGGTATACCCAATCAAAAACCACATCTAACTATGTCATTTATGTTATCTCTCGCCCCTGCCAGTTACAATGCATTGGTTGCACTACCCAACTGGTGCGGGACAGGGTTGGACAGCACAAAAGAGCACAAAATACTGAAAACTACCCCCTCCATAGCCTTTCACGTCACTTCACCTCCACACACAACAGCAATCCAAATTTTTTTCCTGATCACGTTGATTGAAACAATTCACTATGCATTCCCAGATGCCTTTGATCAGTTAAAAAAGAGGGAAATGTACTGGATACAAATCCTTAAATCCTTGACTCCAAGCGGCCTAAAAGAGTAGCTGGAAAAAATCTACTGATATCTCAATTACTACAGCTATGATGATTTTACTGTTTTTTATTATTTCTGTGTCAATAATCCTTATATTAACAATAGTGTTTCTGCACATCTTAGCCAGATGTTTACATACAAAGCACCATACAACAAGAACCTTTATCATGATTGTCTTTATAGAGCAATATTTTATATGTCTATGGACTTTTAAGCAACACCATTGAAACTAAATTGTCTGTACTATATACCTCTATTTTGCGTTATTTTAATAATGGTTTTATGTTGGATGGTGTGACCTTTTTATATATCTATATCTAACCTATACTGGTACCATAATGTACTGCATTAACCCTATATAGGTACCATACTGTACTACATCAACCCAATACACATCTATATGGGTACCAATTATGCAAATTCTGTTGTTATTATTATTATTATTAATAATATTATTTTTTCATCATTACATTACTACTTCTATAATCATTGTTTTCAGAATCATGCTATTGGTAATTCTGTGGGCCCCTTGCTTGGATTTGTTGCTAATATGATATATGATGTGTTATTATACATATATATTATATATATATATATATAGTGACTTGTAAAAGTATTCGGCCCCCTTGAAGTTTTCCACAATTTGTCATATTACTGCCACAAACATGAATCAATTGGAATTTCACGTCAAAGACCAATACAAAGTTGTGTACACAGGAGAAGTGGAGCGGAAATCATACATGATTCCAAACATTTTTTACAAATCAATAACTGCAAAGTGGGATGTGCGTGATTATTCAGCCCCCTTTGGTCTAAGTGCAGTCAGTTGCCCATAGACATTGCCTGATGAGTGCTAATAACTAAATAGAGTGCATCTGTGTGTAATATAATGTCAGTACAAATACAGCTGCTCTGTGACGGCCTCGGAGGTTGTCTAAGATAATCTTGGGAGCAACACCACCATGAAGTCCAAAGAACACCCCAGACAGGTCAGGGATAAAGTTATTGAGAAATGTAAAGCAGGCTTAGGCTACAAAAAGATTTCCAAAGCCTTGAACAACGCACGGAGCACTGTTCAAGCGATCATTCAGAAATGGAAGGAGTATGGCACAACTGTAAACCTACTAAGACAAGGCCGTCCACCTAAACTCACAGGCCTAACAAGGAGAGCACTAATCAGAAATGCAGTCAAGAGGCCCATGGTGACTCTGGACAAACTGCAGAGATCTACAGCTCAGGTGGGGGAATCTGTCCATAGGACAACTATTAGTCGTGCACTGCACAAAGTTGGCTCTTATGGAAGAGTGACAAGAAGAAAGCCATTGTTAACAGAAAAGCATAAGAAGTCCAGTTTGCAGTTTGCCACAAGGCATGTGGGGGACACAGCAAACATGTGGAAGAAGGTGCTCTGGTCGGATGAGACCAAAATGGAACATTTTAGGCCAAAATGCAAAACGCTATGTGTGGCAGAAAACTAACACTGCACATCACTCAGAACACACCATCCCCACTGTCAAATATGGTGGTGGCAGTATCATGGGGGTGCTTCTCTTCAGCAGGGACAGGGAAGCTGGTCAAAGATAGGAAGATGGATGGAGCCAAATACAGGGCAATCTTGGAAGAAAACCTCTTGGAGTCTGCAAAATACTTGAGACTGGGGCTGAGGTTCACCTTCCAGCAGGACAATGACCCTAAATATAAAGCCAGGGCAACAGTGGAATGGTTTAAAACAAAACATATCTATGTGTTAGAATGGCCCAGTCAAAGTCCAGATCTAAATCCAATCGAGAATCCGTGGCAAGATCTGAAAACTGCTGTTCACAAACGCTGTCCATCTAATCTGACTGAGCTGGAGCTGTTTTGCAAAGAAGAATGGGCAAGGATTTCAGTCTCTAGATGTGCAAAGCTGGTAGAGACATACCCTAAAAGACTGGCAGCTGTAATTGCAGCAAAAGGTGGTTCTACAAAGTATTGACTCAGGGGGACGAATAATTACGCACACCCCACTTTGCAGTTATTTATTTGTAAAACATGTTTGGAAAGACATTGGTCTTTCACGTGGAAATCCACTAAAATTGATTCATGTTTGTGGCAGTAATGTGACAAAATGTGGAAAACTTCAAGGGGGCCGAATACTTTAGCAAGCCACTGTGTATATGTATATATATATATATATATATAAAACGATATTATACCTATGATAAATAATTACTTATGATATTTCTATCCCTCCCCCCACCCTCTGTCCCCACCCTCTGTCCCCACCCCGCCCTGTCCGCCCCTCTGTTCCATCCTTGTTAAATAGGTGTGTGTGTGCTGCTTCTCCCATACACGCACACACTGAGTTATTTTCATCCTTTCCCTCCCACCTCTGTCTCCATTAGACATGGCCCCATCAGCAACACGCGTGCGCACACGACCCACACCACACGTGCGCACGCTATGCCTTTTTACAGCTGTCATGCGCCCTATACAAAGTTGGCGCTGACAGCCAGTATTAGCAAGTGTGTGCATGCGACCTTATGGTTGCATGCGCCTACCAGCAGTTAGCGCCCATCCCCAAAAGGAGGAAAACAGTCTCATAAACATCAGTGCACATGCATGTGATGTCAAAGAATGTGCGGCGCACTTACATAACTAAGAAAAGTGCTGTCGGATGACACAGACAGAGTGAGGGCCAGCCTTGGATTGGCTGACCAGGTCCCATTAACCAATTAACCAACATATTTAAATGAATGTTAGGTGCAGGCTTGTGTAGCTCTGACCACTCGCCAGGAACCTAAAAAGAAATAATGACAAATTGTTGGGTTTTTTTTGTTTCCACAGTTGAAAAAATTAAGACAAAATGGCAAAGTATACGGGACAGTTTTGTCAAGGAGCTGAAGTTAAAGAAATCTGACCAAATGAGTGGAAGTGGTGCTTCCAAAAGGACTCCATACTGCCACACACACTGCACTTCCTGAGACCCCTCATAGAAGCGAGAGATTGAGTGTCAATTTTTATAAAACATACTTTCTACCTGTGTAACCTGTGTAACATATCTGCTATGGTTCAGATCATTCCTGACTGACAGAACACAGAGAGTATCCCTAGGACCTATAATGTCCAAACCTGCACCTCTACAATTCAGAGTGCCACAAGGATCAATCCTATCCCCTCTGCTGTTTGCGATCTACATGTTGCCACTCGGTACACTTATTCAACGACATGGCCTGACGTACCACTGCTACGCAGATGACACACAGCTATACCTGTCCTTCAAACCTAGTGGAACAGACCCTACTCCAAAAATAAACTCTTGCTTAGCTGAGCTACAGGCATGGATGAATGATAACTGGTTGAAACTGAATGCTGACAAAACTGAGGTCCTTTTTGTCCAAAGCCAGCGCTCGCCATCAAAACAGCTCTATTCTAAAGCAACACCAATCAGGATTGGGAATTCAGACATAAACAGCTCCAAATCGATGGGGAATTGAGTTTTAGAAACCAAATTTCATCTGTAGTTAAATCTTCCTACTTTCATCTGAAGAACATTGCAAAGATTAAACATCTGATTCCCCCAGAGGATCTTCCAACCCTAGTTCACGCCTTCATCACATCACGGCTGGACTACTGCAATGCCCTTTATACTGACCTCCCCAAAAAGGACCTGCATCGCCTGCAATTAGTGCAGAATGCTGCTGCCAGATTGCTAACAAACCAGCCTCGCCACTGTCACATTACACCGATCCTTCGCTCACTGCAATGGCTACCAGTAGAATGGAGAATACTCTTCAAGATTGGACTGCTGACATTCAAATCCCTGCACAATCTGGGCCCTGGATACATGAAGGACTTGCTGAAGCTGCACCACACCTCTCACAACCTCAGATCAGCAAGTTCTATTAACTTGGTCACTCCCAGAGTGCACCTCAAAAAATCTGGAGACAGAGCCTTCTGTCATGCTGCCCCTACCCTTTGGAACTCCCTGCCACACCCAGTAATGACAGCACCATCCCTGGAGCTATTCAAATCCAGACTGAAAAGCCACCTGTTTAGCCTGGCATTTCCGGACTTATAAAATTATGTATAATATCTTCCACGCAGGGTTCAGGAAATAACACCACAAATAACACCACGTATAAAAAGGAGCAGACCAGAACCGGAACACCGTGAACCAAGACAAAGAGCAAAAAATCCGATAACTCGTTTTCAAGAACGTACCAAAGAAATGAGACCTAACACACCTAAAGAAATGGGATCTAACATACTAGCGGTAACAACAACACAGTGGAGTAGAAGACAGAGATCGAGGCACCGCTTCTTTAAAATTCCTTTATTCCGGTGGGGGAAATAGCAGGTACATAGCAGTGGTGGTATCAGATGCCTGACAGCTGTTTTGCTGGCTTAAACCAGCTTCTTCAGAGGCAGATTGTACAATCTTCTACCCCACTGGATTACAATTACATTTCGGATGTGCACGCTCTGATTCCCATTTCCGGTGTGTCTGCCCTGCTGCATTTTGGTGCCAGGTACTGTGTTTCTCCTTCCATTTCATGGTAACAACAACACCCTTGAAAAAATGTGAAGACCAATCAGATGAACCAGACGAACTAGACATATTCAGCACACCACTAAATAATATCGGAATAGACATTTTCGCTACACAAAAAACCTCAGCAGTTCCAAACACCTCTATAGATAGCTTATAACTCCTGGAATTGAGTGTATATGACACTCCATTAGACGAAAGAGAGGATATTAACGAGAGTGACGAAGAACAGACGGTAATAGGAACAAAGACACAAAGAAATAAAGAAACTGTCGAAAAGGCACACCTGGTAAAAAATCCGAAGACGAAAAAACTTACGACACAGAATAAGAGTAAGATACCAAATGCCAAACACATTACCGACTATATTATGCCCGATCACAAGCATCGACAAGCAGTTCGGAATCTAACACCATGGAAGGCACTTATTCATTGTCGTCATCTTTTTTAGAGTTACCCACGATAATGGGAAAAACCCCGCCCTTGAGACCAAGGTTGACAACACCAGTATGTTGGCAAAGCCCATTGAGCATCTCCTCACCAGGGAAAGCCACAAAGAGACCGGCCTCAAGCCCCGGAAACGAGGGAAAAGAGGGGGCAAAAAGAAGAGATCGAAAATGCTCTGTATAAATCAAAATGTCCTAAAAAAAGAAATGAACCAATTGAAATCGATCTTTAATCTCTCAAAACATACATTACAACAAGCAGAGGAGGAAGTACTAGCACGAGGACTATCCTTCTGCCCGGCGAAACCCCCGAGTTTGTATGAACTCTTTGTAGATCTAAATGCATTCACAAGGAAATTGACCCTAAAAAGATATTTTGCCATGAAAAAGCTAAAAGGTATTAACGTAGGGGAAAATAGACAAGTTTCCCCAATTGTTCTTAATACAGATATCAAAGATGATACTTTCTTTGTCAATTTGGATGAATTACAAGTAGAGAAGTATATACATACTAATCTGAATAACAAGTCTACTTTTTACCCGACCTCCTACAGAGGACCTTTTGTGGAGGGGTTTTATACACAAGTACTTGAAGACTTTAGGAAAATGAAACCAGAGACGGGCAAACAAAATCTTTCGATGAAAGAAAAGAAAGCCATTAAAAATCTTAAGAACAATGAAAATATCGTAATTAAGGCAGCAGATAAGGGGGGGGGGGGGTATAGTTATACTGGACAAAGACGATTATATTAACCCATTCGCGTTCCGTCATTTTCACTTGAGAAATGTTCACCTCCCATTCATTAGCCTATAACTTTATCACTACTTATCACAATGAACTGATCTATATCTTGTTTTTTCCGCCACCAATTAGGCTTTCTTTGGGGGGTACATTTTGCTAAGAGCCACTTTACTGTAAATGTATTTTAACAGGAAGAATAAGAAAAAAACGGAAAAAATTCATTATTTCTCAGTATTCAGACATTATAGTATTAAAATAATACATGCCTCCATAATTAAAACTCACGTATTGTATTTGCCCACATGTCCCGGTTATTACACCATTAAAATTATGTCCCTATCGCAATGTATGGCGACAATATTTTATTTGGAAATAAAGGTGCATTTTTCCGTTTTGCATCTATCACTATTTACAAGTTTAAAATAAAAAAAATATAGAAGTATTTCATCTTTACATAGATATTTAAAAAGTTTAGACCCTTATGTAAATATTTACATGTTTTTTTTATTGTAATGTTTTTTTTTATATTAACCTCTTGAGGACTGCAGGGCTAAACCCCCCTAGTGACCAGGCAATTTTTAGTTTAAAAGGCCACTGCAGCTTTAAGGCCAAGCTGCAGGGCCGCACAACATAGCACACGAGTGATTCCCCCCCCCCTTTTCTCCCCACCAACAGAGCTCTCTGTTGGTGGGGTCTGATCGCTCCCCCCATGTTTATTTTTTTTTAATAAATATTTGTGTTGCCGCTTTTTTAAAAAAAAAAACCTCTTCCTTTAAATCCCTTCCCTCCCTCGCTCCCTCCCTCCCCACAGCCGGCCAATTATGGCGATCGGCTGTCATAGGCTTCTGCCTATGAGAGCCGATCGCTCTCTTGTCCCCCAGGGGGACAGCCGTGTCACACGGCTGTCCCCAGTGCAGCGCTGCTGCTGATCGCAGCGCTGCACAGAGTAAATAGACGGCGATCACGCCGTCTAACAGTCTCCCGAGCGGCAATAGCCACTCGGAGACTGAAGGCGGGGCGGAGCTCCGCCCCCCAAGCAGGAGATGCGCGCGCAGCCTGCGCACGATCTCCTGCAAAACAGAGCCCCAGGACTTTACGCCAATTGGCGTTAGGCGGTCCTGGGGCTGCCGCCGCGGCCACGCCTGCCGGCGTGACGCGGTCGGCAAGAGGTTAAACATTTTATTTGGGTAGTTTTGGGAGGGTGGGATGTAAACCTGTGATTTATAATGTAAATGTGTGTTTGAATTTAATATCTTTTACTTTTAGTTGTAGTTTTACTTTTTGGCCACAAGATGGCAGCCATGAGTTTGTTTACATGACGTCACTCTAAGCGTAACACACGCTTAGAGCAATGCATGGGGTACGTTACAGCCAGAAAAAGCGAAGCTTCTGAGAGAAGCTGTCGCTTTTTCAGCGGGGGAGAGGAATCAGTGATCGGGCACCATAGCCCGATACACTGATTGCCTGGGTAACGAACCGCGGGTCGGGAGCACGCGTGCACGTGCGCGATCGGCCGCGGGAGCGCGCATGGTTCTTGGACGTAGTTTCCACGTCCAGGAACCAAAATAGGTTAAGGAAAGCTTGCGAATACTGGAAGATATCGAAAACAACGAAACACTAAGTAGGGACCCAACAAAGGAATATAAAAAAGAACTGGAAAGCCTAGTGAAATGGGCACTAGAGGAGGATATAATCAACAAAGCGGAGGGCGAATACATACTTATAACTAACCCTACAATTGCACATTTTTATCATTTGCCCAAAATTCACAAAACACTGAAAAAGAATCTGGGACGCCCCATAATAGCGGGAATAGATTCACTAACCTCACATCTATCAGAATTGATTGATCTACACTTGCAATCATATGTACAGAAACTCCCCTCCTACCTAAAAGACTCAACAGAATTGCTGAACCTACTTAAGGATATACGATGGCAGGATGATTATATATGGGTTACCTTGGACGTTACAGCATTATATTCAAATATACCGCATGAAATTGGACTAAAAGCTATATGGCATTATCTTAACAGAGACACCAATGTTCCAACCAAAACAAATTTTTTTATTTTGCATGCAATTTCCTTCATCCTAACCCATAACTGTTTTACCTTCCATAAAAGGACATACCTACAGAAGAAAGGAACAGCGATGGGGGTGGGGTTTGCACCAAGTTATGCAAATTTGACAATGGGCTTACTGGAGGAACTCTTACTAGGCTCCTGTAACCCGTTTGCGTAAAATATAGTGGTCTATAGGTGTATAGTGGTAGAGGAAAAAACACAGAGACATCCGGGAGCCCAATCTGGTGCAATATCGCTATAAGATCAGTATAAGTGAGACAGTACTTGAAAATATACTCACAAAAGTGGGCCGCGAAAGAGGCAACCACTCGCAATCGCAGGTGGGGAGAATACCGCCCCCACTCGGCCTTTGACTTTCCGGACGGTCGCTGCTCCGAAAATAGATATATATCAATCGGGTAGACTCTCGACTGAAATCACCCTTAGAATGTAAGGGACTACAGTAATTTTAGAAACAGGTAGGAGGCGCCCGGTCTGGATAAGTCCTTGCAATCGTTGTACTATATATAGATATGTATCTTATATAAATCTATAATAGTTCTAATTCAGAATAAGGAGCATCATTAATTTGTCCTACCTTGATGGTGTGTGGTGGGACATAAACGAGTAGAGGTTCAATTTAGATAGATCAATTTTTATTGTGCACTGGACAACGCGTTTCGCGGCCCGCAGCCGCTTCCTCAGGTCTATACAGTAAGTGCCTGAGATGCCTAATGTCAGAGTATCCGGGCGCCAAACTGTGGTCTATAGGAGATATATTGACGACCTGATCTTGATCTGGAAGGGAGATGAAGAATCTGTCGGTGTATTTAATACATACATGAACAACAACGATTGGGGGCTAACCTTTACAAGTAATAACAACAAGAACGAGATCGAATACCTTGATGTAGTTCTCTACAACGATCAAACAACAATAAAATCCAGAAATCACTTTAAGTCAGTAGACTCTAATTCTTATATAGATTTCAAAAGTAATCACTATACAGCCTGCAAAAAGAATATTCCATATGGTCAATTCTTAAGGATAAGAAAAAATTGCAAAGACTTAAATACGTTTGATGAGCAATCTAAAATACTTACGAAAAAATTCAAGGAAAGACATTTCCCGGAAAAACTCATTAAAGAACAGGGGCGTAGCAATAGGCCCTGCAGCGCCTGCGCCCGCGGGGGGGCCCGCGGGGGGGCCCGGCCCCCCCTGGGGCCCGCTCGGGGCCATTTTTTGGGGGCTGGAGGGGTGGCAGCATGAGGGGAAAGCCTTGCCCACAGTCGGCGGGGAGAGGGGAAGTTCCCCCCCTCTCCCTCACCTCGGGGCTCTCCCCTCCAGCTAGTGAATGTGTGTGGGCAGCGGGCAGCGGCAGCGGGATACATACCTTCTTCCTTGCATTCCATCGCCGCCTTCTCGCTCTAGCGGCTAACGTCACTTCCGGAAGCGGAAGTGACGTCAGCCGCTAGAGCGAGAAGGCGGCGATGGAACGCAAGGAAGAAGGTATGTATCCCACTGCTGCCCGCTGCCCACTGCCCACACACATTGAAATTCTGCAGGGGGATTTTCAGGTGTCTGCTGCCCACATTATGATTTTCAGGTGTCTGCTGCCCACATTACGATTTTCAGGTGCCTGCTGCCCACATTACGATTTTCAGGTGTCTGCTGCCCACATTACGATTTTCAGGTGTCTGCTGCCCACATTACGATTTTCAGGTGCCTGCTGCCCACATTACGATTTTCAGGTGTCTGCTGCCCACATTACGATTTTCTGGTCACTGCTGCCCACATTGCGATTTTCTGGTCACTGCTGCCCACATTACGATTTTCAGGTGTCTGCTGCCCACATTGCGATTTTCAGGTGCCTGCTGCCCACATTACGATTTTCAGGTGTCTGCTGCCCACATTACGATTTTCTGGTGACTGCTGCCCACATTACGATTTTCTGGTGACTGCTGCCCACATTACGATTTTCAGGTGCCTGCTGCCCACATTACGATTTTCAGGTGTCTGCTGCCCACATTACGATTTTCAGGTGACTGCTGCCCACATTGCGATTTTCTGGTCACTGCTGCCCACATTGCGATTTTCAGGTGTCTGCTGCCCACATTACGATTTTCAGGTGTCTGCTGCCCACATTGCGATTTTCAGGTGTCTGCTGCCCACATTGCGATTTTCAGGTGTCTGCTGCCCACATTACGATTTTCAGGTGCCTGCTGCCCACATTACGATTTTCAGGTGTCTGCTGCCCACATTAGGATTTTCAGGTGTCTGCTGCCCACATTACGATTTTCAGGTGTCTGCTGCCCACATTACGATTTTCAGGTGTCTGCTGCCCACATTGCGATTTTCTGGTGTCTGCTGCCCACATTACGATTTTCTGGTGTATGCTGCCCACATTAGGATTTTCTGGTGACTGCTACCCACATTGCGATTTTCTGGTGACTGTTGCCCACATTGCGATTTTCTAGTGACTGCTGCGCACATTGCGATTTTCTGGTGACTGCTGCCCACATAAGGATTTTCTGGTGACTGCTGCCCACATTAGGATTTTCTGGTGTGTGCTGCCCACATTATGATATTCTGGTGACTGACTGCTGCCCACATTAGGATTTTCTGGTGACTGCTGCCCACATTACGATTTTCAGGTGTCTGCTGCCCACATTACGATTTTCTGGTCACTGCTGCCCACATTGCGATTTTCTGGTCACTGCTGCCCACATTACGATTTTCAGGTGTCTGCTGCCCACATTGCGATTTTCAGGTGCCTGCTGCCCACATTACGATTTTCAGGTGTCTGCTGCCCACATTACGATTTTCTGGTGACTGCTGCCCACATTACGATTTTCTGGTGACTGCTGCCCACATTACGATTTTCAGGTGCCTGCTGCCCACATTACGATTTTCAGGTGTCTGCTGCCCACATTACGATTTTCTGGTGACTGCTGCCCACATTGCGATTTTCTGGTCACTGCTGCCCACATTGCGATTTTCAGGTGTCTGCTGCCCACATTACGATTTTCAGGTGTCTGCTGCCCACATTGCGATTTTCAGGTGTCTGCTGCCCACATTACGATTTTCAGGTGCCTGCTGCCCACATTACGATTTTCAGGTGTCTGCTGCCCACATTACGATTTTCAGGTGTCTGCTGCCCACATTACGATTTTCAGGTGTCTGCTGCCCACATTACGATTTTCAGGTGTCTGCTGCCCACATTGCGATTTTCTGGTGTCTGCTGCCCACATTACGATTTTCTGGTGTATGCTGCCCACATTAGGATTTTCTGGTGACTGCTACCCACATTGCGATTTTCTGGTGACTGTTGCCCACATTGCGATTTTCTAGTGACTGCTGCGCACATTGCGATTTTCTGGTGACTGCTGCCCACATAAGGATTTTCTGGTGACTGCTGCCCACATTAGGATTTTCTGGTGTGTGCTGCCCACATTATGATATTCTGGTGACTGACTGCTGCCCACATTAGGATTTTCTGGTGACTGCTGCCCACATTACGATATTCTGGTGACTGCTGCCCACATTAGGATTTTCTGGTGACTGATGCCCACATTGCGATTTTCTGGTGACTGCTGCCCACATGGCGATTTTCTGGTGACTGCTGCCCACATTGCGATTTTCTGGTGAACTCTGCCCACATTACGATTTTCTGTCCCACATTACGATATTCTGGTGAACGCTGCCCACATTACGATTGTCTGGTGAATGCTGTCCACGTTACAATTTTCTGGTGACTGCTGCTCACGTTACGATTTTCTGGTGAACTCTGCCCACATTATGATTTTCTGGTGAACTCTGCCCACATTATGATTTTCTGGTGAACGCTGCCCACATTACGATTGTCTGGTGAATGCTGTCCACGTTACAATTTTCTGGTGACTGGTTCCCACATTACGATTTTCTGGTGAACTCTGCCCACATTATGATTTTCTAAAGGCCCACATTACGATTTTCTGGTGAACTCTGCCCACATTACGATTTTCTGGCCCACATTACGATTGTCTGGTAAAATGCTGCCCACTTTACAATTAATTTACAGTGAAACGCTGCCCCATTACGATTATTTGGCACCTATGGGGGGGGCCCATCCAAATATTCGCAGGGGGGCCCAGTGATTTCTAGTTACGCCCCTGTTAAAGAAGCAAAGAATAGAGCAAGGAACACTGAAAGGACCACAATACTCAAAAGAAACATTTACCACAACAACAAAAAAGGTGAAATAAAGTTCATCACCCCGCTATTCAAACCACCAGGGCTCGGTGAAACATATTCTAGAAAAACACTGCTTCTCTCGGAAGCTACGCTTTTTCTGACTCTGTCTCTCTAAGCGTACATTGTA